>NC_092392.1:22882959-23186655 GCF_030028105.1 Mobula birostris | reverse complement strand
AGTCAAACCCGCACCCACCACTTCCACTGGCAGCTTGTTCCATATGTTGCACTTCCAGGTGCAGCAGAGGTTGGTTCAATGACTGGAGCTGGAGCAAAGCACCTAGCCTGTGCTCTCATGCAGGAGATGGTGTAGAGATGGCAGGAAACCATGGAGAGGATGGAGGTAGCTAACGAGAGGTGGTATTGGGTGATAGAAACTGTATAGAGGAAGGTGAATGGCAGGTTTCTAAGAAACAGATATATAAGCGGCTAATTAGGATTTATTGTCCAGTGATGAAGGCAGTAGACAGGATTTCAAGAAAAGAAGGAAGAGTTTAAGGTTTTGTGGATTTTCGAATGTCGATCTGTTTTGATATCAATCTGGTTAAACTAATTAAATTTGAAAGAAGGATTAAGAGATATTATGGGTGCAAAACCTTTAAGACATGCGGTAGTCATAGTATCCTGTAAGGATAGTAAGCAATGTGAGAAAGTTTTGGTGTTAAAAGCTGTGTGAGGAAGGAAAGTAACACTAAGGAATTATGTCGAATGACAGTGGCTTTGGGGAGTGATCTCTGGAGTGCCCCTAGATGTATCCATGGACTAAGTTAAAAATAATTTAGTCAGGAGAAAAGTTGTAGATGCTAAATGTTAACTTGTTACTTCTTACATACACCTGTTAGGGTGCATTCTCCAGTTACCTTATAAGGTAACCGTAGCCTTCAGCCAGGAGCAGATGTCAGCAGGTGGTTCCCAACCTTCACCAAGTGTTTCGACCCTTAACCACGACACTCTCCAGTTGGTGGGCTGGCAGTGGTGGAGTAAGAATATATACAGTAGCTTACTGGTGTTGATGAAATTTGATGGAAAACAGTTGCCAGGTAGGGTTAATTTTGGTTATATGAGTTACATAGTCTGAGTGTATTAGCTGCCACCTCTGAGAAGTTTTAAATGCCAGAAGTTTGGCCATGCAGCATCTGTGTGCAAGAGTAAAAAGCTGTGTGGTAGATGTGGTGGAGAACATGATGGTGGCAATTGTGGAAAAAGCATAAGGCTAAAAGGTAGCAAATGTGAAGGCAAACACCCTGTTTATGCAGGGTGTCCTGTATATAAGAAAGCTGTGGAAGTGCAACATGTTTGGGTGGAAATAAGTATCATATGTAGAGGTTCTGCAGGAAGTTCAGAACGCAGTGTCAATGGGACCTATTAACATCCAGAATACAGACAGATTAAAGACAGTGTGTAAAGTGCATGATTTTATAACATAAGGTTAATTGATTTTTGATAAAGTAAAGTTTGTCACTTTCATGGCAGATGTGGTAAATTGTACGGCAGAAAATAAAAGCAGGACAGAAAAGTAAAATTATATTAAAAGTTGCAGAAAACATCTGGAAATAAAATACTTAACTTTAGAAGTTGTTAATGGTGCCTCTCAAGGAGGAATAAATAATGTTCAGACTTCAAAGGGGGGTTATTAATGGTTTTTGTAATCTTACAATGGAATGCTAGAAGCCTGTTAGCTAATGGTCAAGAGTTTAAGAAATTTTTGAAGATTTACAAAATAATCCTGATGTTATATGTGTACAGGAAACCTGGTTGAAATCTTGTCTAAGTTTTAAGATATAAAGTTATGCTGATATATGATGCAATCAGAAAATGGAGTGGCTACCTTTGTCAAAAATGGTAGAGTTATGAAAACTAGAGTTAATTGTAATAAGCCAATTGTGACTGAAATAGGGGAAGAATAGTGAAGTACAGATAATAGATTTTTATAAGCCTTGTGAAAGATCAAAACCTGACATATTGGAAAAGGTGGGTGGAAATGGGAATAATAAGGTCATATAGTGTGGGGATTTTAATGTTCACAGTACAATGTGGGGCTGCAGTTACTCAAATGTGAATGGGACTGTGGTGGAAGAATTTCTGGAAAAATATGTTTGGTGTGCTTGAATGATGGTACAAGTACAAGGATAAATCTATCTAACAATACTCTCCCTCCTTTCGACGTTATGCTGAAATTTGAGGAGATAGCAAGTGTGTAACCGGGAAGTCTATAGTGGGGAGTGATAATTTCCCCATTACCTGTACAATGGGAATAGTGTGTATCAGAGGAAAGATTCTCGTATCTGCAGATGGAATTTTAAAAAGGCAAATAGGATGTATTTGATGACTTAGTGTAAAAGTGGATTTCCTGATCATTTGGTTTTGGGGGCTATTGTGTTGAATAATAATACCTTGTGCTCTTACTCAACTCAATAGCTAAGGAATCAATTCCCAGATCATTCTGAAATAATAAAAAGAGAGATGTTCCCTGGTGGACGGATGAATGTAAAAGAGCTATGAAGGTGCAGAATAAAGCTTTTCAGAAAGTTAAGCAGGTTACTCCTATTCATCGTTCATACAATATAAAAGAGCTCAAGCCATAGTTCAAAAAGTAGTGAGCGGGACAAAGAATTTGTAATGGAGAGCGTTCTGTGATAGCATTGAAAATGAGATCCAGGTAGAGGAAATTTGGGGGTATAATACAGAAAATGGGGAGTATTAGAAAATCTGATGCATTTCCAGTTTTGCATGGTGGGGAGAAGGGTGAAGTTACTGACTCTGAAAAAGAGCTAAATCATCAGCAAAAACACACGTCGGTGTACATTGTCCAGCCAATTAAAGTAAAGAAGAGAGATCTTACAGGGAAGCAGTTTTGGCAAAAAATCCTCAGATTGCTGAGAAAAAGAATGTTCCAGTTCCTGTTTGGATGTAGAATTTACATTGCCTGAACTCAAAAGAGCAATTTATAGTGATGGCCAGACAACACCTGGGAAAGATTATATTTGTTATAGTATGTTACACGCTTATCGATTTAAAACTTATGCTGGTTTTGAAATCCTTTAATACAATATGGGTTGAACGGCAATTTCCTATTTCCTGGAAATTAGCGGTTGCTATCCCTATGTTGAAACCTGGTAATGATCAATCAGATACTTTAAGTTAAAGATCTATTTGAGTAATTTCACATGTTATGGAAGATAATGGAATGAATGGTTATAGTGGTAAGGCTTTCTCATTTTGTGGAACGTTTTAGAAAATTAGCTGTGTACTAATCTGAATTTCATAAAGGGAAAATGATCATGTACTCAGTGGCAAGTTTGGAATCTGATATTCATAAGGCCCAAGTTAATAAAGAATCAGTGGTAGCAGTTTTCTATGAAATAGAGAAAGCATATGATATATCATGAACACAAGGGTTGCTGTTTAAGCTGGAAAAGATGGGAATAGGTGGTAGAGTATTCAATTGGATTCAAGATTTTTGTGATAGGACGATACACGTTAGGGTAGGAAAAACATTCTCTGAAGTATATGAGATGGAGGATGGGGGAGTATGTGTAGCCTTTTTAATATTATCATTAATGATATTTTCTTAAACGTTGGCTCAGACATTTTCAGATCATTATATGCTGATGACGGTGGAAGAAAGAGACAGGAATATAAATAATATAATTAGGAAAATGCAAGCAGCTATTAATACAGTAGAGGAATGGGGATGTCAGTGGGGGCATGAAATTTTCTGTTACAAAGGCTCAAGTTATTTCATTTTCTAAGATGAACATTACACCCACATTGATGAACATTGATCTCAAGTTTTGTGGTGAATCACTTAAATAAGAGTCCATGGTAAAGTTCCTAGGTATGTTGATGGACTCCAGGCTGACATGGAAGGTACCTGTGAGTAAAAATTTAGAAAATTGCAAAGAAGCCCTTAAGGTGATCAGGTGCTTAGATGAGTGTGTTTGGGGTGAGAGTAAGGGGTCACTTAAACAAATATATATTGCTTTAATCAGACTTTACCTTAATTATAGGTGTGTTGTTTATGGGTCAGCCTCATCAGCGGTCTTAAAGCCCCTAGCTAAAGTTCAAGCTCAAATGTTGACATTATATTGTTGTGCTATTAAATCAACCCCAATTTCAGCATTACTTGTAGAAATGGGTGAAGTATCTTTAAATATATACAGGTTACAGTTAGCAGTGGTTTATTGGGTTAATGTAAGAGGACACAAAGTTGTTCATCCAGTACCAGAAACTAATCGAGTGCTGGGAGCACTGTATTCATAAGCCCTTCAGCTTTTGGTGGACAGGAAATGAATAGGCACAAAATCTTGGGTTGCTTAGTGTGGGAGACGGCTCCAGTGTACCCCTTTCTGTCACTCCTCCATGGTTTCTCCCTTTGCCTGTGATTGATTTAAGCCTTCAAGAAAAGATCAAGCTGAAGAATGATTGTATATCAGTGGCACAGGTAGATATCATAACTTCTTACATATCTACACAGATGGTTCAAAAGATCCAGTGACAGGTCATTCAAGTGTTTCTATTTATTTTCCAAACTTTCAGGTGGCAATTGACAAAAGATTAGCAGACAAGTATCAGTATTGACATCTAAGATGGTTGCTGTCATTTTAGCCTTGGAATGGGTTGAAGTAGCATGCCCTGATTATGTACTTCAGTCCTCTGATTCATTCTCAGTTTTGACATCTTTTAAAACAGGTATTTCAAATCATAGGCCAAACGTTCTTCTTGAGTTTGAAGAACATCTGTTGAGATTTCAGGGTCTAGGTTTGTGTATAGATTCCTTATATGAGGAGGCAGACATTCTAGCCAAGCATTCACTTAAAATTAAGGACATAAATGTAGTGGTGCCTTTGCATATAGGGTAGGTAAAAGTCATAATTTAAAGTCTACTCGATCAATGTGGCAACAAAGTTGAGATAAGGAGAAGAAAGGGACGATGGTGGGAACTCAGCTGGGAGATGGCTATAAGAGGAGGGGAGAAGTTATTGGACATAGCAGGTTGCATAGCTCCTTGTTCAAAATTAATATGCATGATGCAGGCACTTGTAGGGAGTGAACTTACCAAGAAACTGTGCGGCATATCTTGTTTGAATGCAGTTCCTTTAAATGCAAAGAAACCATCTAATGGCTAAATTGAAATATTTGGGGCAGATAGTTTAATATGGAAAGTTTGTTAGGACATCACTGCCATTGCAATGTACTTAAGTGCGTATTTGTCTTTCTGAAAGGCATCAGACTTTCTGATATTATTTGAGTATTTTTTGTGGGGGTGGAATTTAATGGGCATACTTCCTGTCTTTTTGATCCAGACTCCAATAGGTGGCAGTAATGCACCTTATGTTGGGCTGCCGACGGAGCAGGAGGAGGTGGTGGTGGTGGTGGTGGTGGGGCAGAGTTTCAGCCTGCTATCTTCCTTGTTCACCTATGCCACACCACAACTTTGGTCCTTCGGGTCCACTGGGCTTCCACCCTCCTGTGTTCACTTCACATTTTGCTCATCGCTCAGCATCTCCTCACTTTCTTTAGCTGGCTTCCAGTCATCCTACTCTCCCTGCAGCCAATTGCTGTTGCAAACTCTTTGCTCAGGTGCTCTTTTGCTCAATCTCTTCCCATATGGCCCACTGGGCCCCACCCTTTCCTTTCCAGATGAATGAAGCAACATGGATTCTTTTAGTCTAAAACTAGGGGAAGTTACTTGAAACTTGGGCAAGTTAGGCAGCAACTGTGAGAACAGAAACAGAGTTAATGGGCAATTCAATGCTACTTCACGGGTGACAATGTGGCAATGTCTCTACTAAAGGAGGTGTAAGGCCCTCCTTCCCTTCGCCAGCTGCCGGTCACCCCTGTGCAAGGTGTAGCACCTGCTTAGCAACCCCCTCCCCCTCCCAATCAGGGTCACGTGAAGCAGGTGGCGGATAGTGGGAGGAGCAGCTGGTGCAAATCACAGGTCCTGGTTATGCAACCTCTGACAGCAGGCAGACAATCTCTGAAGAGTATTGGTAATGACTGGGGTCACCAGTCTTGTAAAGACACCGCCCAGAAGTGACAATGCAAACCATTTCTGTAGAAAAGTATACCAAGAAGAATCATGGTCATAGATAAGATCATGATCGCTCATGTTGACATGGCACATAATGATGATGACCATTGAAAGAAAACAAAAAAATGTGGAGAGAGAGAGCTGGCATAATTTTAATATTAAATATGTTTAGATCCAGAGCTCATCCAGAAGATTAAGACGCATGTGATCTACAGTGAATCTACAGTGGATTCAAAATTGTCTTGCCCATAGAAGACAGATGATAGTAATTGATTGTTCTTATTCTGGCTGGTGGTCTGTGATCTGTAGTGGGACTTCTGTTGGTTGTGATTTATGACCTGGATGAAAATGTGGATGGGTGCACTAGTAAGTTTGCAGACTTAAAGATTGGAAGTGTAGGTAGCACAGAAGACTGGCAAAGGATATAGCAAGATGTAGATCAGTTGCAAGTATGAGCAGAGGAATGTGAGATGTGCACTTTGGGAGATCAAACATAAAGGAACAGTACATAGTTAATGGTAGGATCCTTGAAAGAGTTGATGTGCAGAGGAATCTTGGGGTCCAAGTCCATAGTTCCTGAAAGTGGCTACACAGGTTGATATGGTGATAAAGACGGCAAAGGGCATGCTTACCTTTATTAGTAGAGGCACTGAGTTTTAAAGTCAGGAAATGATGTTGCAGCTTTACAAGCTCCAGCTGCACTGCGTCTGACATAATGCATGCAGTTCTGGTTGCCTCATTATAGAAATGATGGTGAGGCTTTGGAGAGGATACAGAAGAGGTTCACCTGCTGCTTGGATTAGAGGGCATGTGCTATCGTGAGAGGTTGGATAAACTTGAGTTGTTTTCTCTGGAGCGGTGGAGGATGAGGGGAGATTTGATAGAAGTTTACAAGAGTATGAGAGGCATCAAAAGAGCAGACAAACAGCATTTCTTCTCAGGGGTCAAAATGTCTAATACCAAAGGGCGTGCACTTAAGGTGAGAGAAGTTAATTTCAGAGGAGATGTGAAGGGAAATGATTTATACATAAAGAATTGTGAATGCCTAGAATGGGCTGCCTGGGGTGGTGCTAGAGGCAGACACATTAGGGACATTTAAGAGATGCTTATATAGGCACATGAATGTGAGGAAAATGGAAGGATATGGACTTTAGTGCAGGCATTAGGGTGCCTGGATTAGAGGGTATTAGCTATAAATGAAGGATTAGACAAACTTGGGACATTTTCTGTGGAATGTCGGAGGCTGAGAGGAGATCTGATAGGAGTTAATAAAATTATAAGAGGCGTAGTTAAGATAGACAGCCAGAATCCTTTTCCAAGGGTAGAAATATCAAATACTAAAGGATATACATTCAAGGTGAGTGGGAGGAAAGTTTAAGGGCAATGTGTGGAGCAAGTTTTTCTTAGAGTGCGGTAGGCTCCAGAATGTACTCCCAAGGATAGCGGTAGAAACAATTTCTGCTTTGTCGCTTTAATTCAACATGCCAGTCACAATCTGACCCTTCTGCCTTTAGCTTTTCTATTGTTCCAGTAAAAGCTTAAGGATAAAACAGTTCATCTCCTGACAAGGCAAGTTACAGTCATTCGGACTTAACACTGAATTTAAACCTCTTCAGATATCTCACCTTGCAAAGCTTATATCAAAAGTTTTTGTGAAAGGTCAACAACCTGAAATACATTTTATACCTACTTTATTCCCCACAGATGCTGCCTGATCTGTTAGGTATTTAGGGCATTTAAAAAAAACTATTTTCAGCATTTACACAGCTTTACTTATTACGATACCCGGTCCTCCTGCAGGACGCAGTGTATTCATTCATGATGTTAAGGTGGTTACCAGGATTTAATTTCTTACATTAAATACATTTTATTTCTGCTTGGTGAGTTTTAAAACAAAAATAATTCGCAGCAATCAACTAACCAGCTCATTTCCTCATGTTGACTTCAACCAGCCAATCACCTGTGTTCTGTTTGAACAAACTGTCAATCACCCTGTGGTTTGGTCGAAGAACTAGCCAATCACCCTGTGGTTTGGTTGAAAACCAGCGAATTGCCCCTGTGGTCTGATTGAACAACCAGTCAGCGACATTGTGGTCTGGTTGAGCAACTGACCAATCATCCCTCTGGGCTGTTTGGACCACCAGCCAATTGTCCCTGTGGTCTGATTGAACAACTGGCCAATCAGCCCAAGGTATGATGCAAACCCTGACTTTTGAACTTTTTTTTCTTTATTTCTTTCACACTTCATTAAGTCTTTTGGTCCATTTCATTCCTAAGAAAGTAATCATATTTGAAAAGCTAACTCCAGTTACACCTAAGCAGATCAGCCAGCATCTAAGGAAATGAATAAACAGTCGATGTTTCATGTCAAGAACCTTCATCAGTACTGGAAAGGAAGGGGGAAGATGCAGGAATAAGAAGATGGGGGAGGAGAAAAAGGACAGGCTAGAAGATGATATGTGAAGCCTGGTGGATGGGGAAGGGGGAATGAAGTGAGAATATCCCCCTGCTTTAGTGGTCCACTTCCAGTCACCCAACTCTACCTGTGGTTGTTATGATTGTTGCCCTTTTGCTCCATCTGTTCCTGGTATACCCAACACACCCCATAGGACCACCACCCTTTCCTTTCCAAAAGAATGGAGCGATATTTTTTAAAAAAAATTATAATTAAACATATTTGAAGTACAAGCTAGGTCTGGAAGCACCTGTAAAGAGAGGGACAGAGTTAACATGCAAGTTGATATTACTTCATCTCATCTCAACAAACAAAAGATAAAACATGTTCTAAGTTGGAGGGAAGGAAAATAAGGAATAAATGGAGAGAGCTGGAAGGAAGGTCTGTGAGAGAGAGGGCTGAAGAAATTAAAGGATAAAAAACAGAAGCAATGTGATTGGCCCCTTTCAACTGCTCTGTATTCAGTAAGACCATGATTGACCTGTTCAGTCAACACCGCTTTCCTGCACCATTCCTTTAACATCTACAAGTATTCTGATCTCTGTCCTGAATACATTCAGCCACTCAGATTCCATAGTCCTATTGGGCAGACGGACAATTCCAAAGATTCACCATCCACTTTGGCAATGACATTTCCTCTCCAATGCTGAATGGCCATCCCTTTTTTTTAATAAAAAGTCTGTGTACCCTTGTTGGAGACTGTTCAGCTGAGGGAAACAGGATCCCTGTGTTTCTTCTGCCAAGCCCTGGAAGAAATTATTGAGCTTAAAATCAATGAGATTATTCTAAATTCATCACAGCTTCAGGGAGTCTCGGCCCAGATCTGCTTCATCTCTCCTCACAGAGTAGCATCTGTTAAAACTTTACTGCATTTTCTCTATTGCAAGTAGATCTTTATTTAGGCATAGTGACTAGAGATGGCACGATAGTGTAGCAGTTAGCACAATCCTTACTTAGGTTTGGTAACTGCGTAGCAAAGCACAACAATATACAGTGCCAGCTCTAAGAGCAGGGTTCAATTGCCACCGCTGTCTGTAAGGAGTTTGTATGATCCCCCCATGACCTAGGAGATTTCCTCAGGATGCTCTAATTTCCTCCCACATTCCAAAACCTACAAGCTAGCATTAGTGAGTTGTGGGTGTGCTATGTTGGGGCCGGATGTGTGGTGACATTTGTGAGCTGCCTCCAGTACAATCCTTGCTAACTTGACTTGATGCAAATGGTGCATTTCACTGTATGTTTCTATGTCTAGGTGACAACTAAAGCTAATCTATAGATCTGTATGCAATATTCCAAGTTCATTCTGATAAGGATCCTATATAATTGCAGTAAAATGACTTTACTCTTGAAGTCTTACAATAAAATCAAGATCAGAATCTGGTCCAACATGTTATTTGCCTTCTTAATTGCTGGCTGTATCTGCATGTTAACTTTTGATAGTTCTTGTACAAAGACAACCTGGTTCCCTGAAGCAGCAACATCGTTCAATTTATTACTACTGGAAAAGTGAAAGCTTTGCTATTCTATCATTAACATGAGATTCTGTAGATGCTGGAAATCCAGAGCAACACGCACAAAATGCTGGAGGAACTCAGCAGATCAGGCAGCTTCAATGGAAACGATAAACAGTCCACATTTCAGGCCAGAGGAAGTGGGGTGGGGGGAGAATTCCAGAATAAAAGATGGGGATGTGGAAGGTGTGCAAACTAGAAGGTGATAAATGAAGCCAGATGGATGGAGGACATTCACCTCTTTACCTTTTCCTTTCCCTCCAACCAGGGACTCAAGTAGGGATTCACTTCCAATATCATTACTGCTTGCCCCATTACAGGAAGAATGAGCAAGCTTTGCTGAGGGTACAAAAGAGGTTCACCAGGATCTCTATATCTGCTGCCTAATCGTCTGAGTTCCTCCTGCATCTTGTGTGTGTTAATCTGGATTAGAGAGTATGGGCTATAAGGAGAAGCTGGACAAGCCCGAGTTATTTTTTCTGGAGTGTCAGAGGCTGAGAGGGAACCTGATAGGAGTTTATAAAATTAAGAGGGGCATAGATAGGGTAGACAGTCAGAATCCTTTTCCAAGGGTAGAAGTGTCAGATACTAAGGGATGTGCATTCAAGGTGAGAGGAGGAAAGTTTAGAGAGGTGTGTGGGGCAAGTATTTCTTAGACAGGGTGTGGTAGGTGATGTGACATGATGTGAGCAGAATTATCTGCAGCTTAATGTGAAAACGACTAAGGAGCTGGTGGTAGACCTGAGGAGAGCTAAGGTACTGGTGACCCCTGTTTCCATCCAGGAGGTCAGTGTGGACGTGGTGGAGGATTACAAATACCTAGAGATCCGAATTGACAATGAACTGGACTGGTCAAAGAACACTGAGGCTGTCTACAAGAAGGGACAGAGCCGTCTCTATTTCCTGAGGAGACTGAGGTCCTTTAACATCTGCTTGACGATGCTGAGGAAGTTCTACAAGTCTGTGGTGGCCAGTGCGATCATGTTTGCTGTTGTGTGCTGGGGCAGCAGGCTGAGGGTAGCAGACACCAACAGAATCAACAAGCTCATTCGTAAGGCCAGTGATGTTGTGGGGATGGAACTGGACTCTCTGACGGTGGTGTCTGAAAAGAGGATGCTGTCTAAGTTGCATGCCATCTTGGTCAATGTCTCCCATCCGCTACATAATGTACTGGGTGGGCACAGGAGTACATTCAGCCAGAGACTCATTCCACTGAGATGCAACACAGAGTGTCATAGGGCGTCATTCCTGCCTGTGGCCATCAAACTTTACAACTCCTCCCTTGGAGGGTCAGACACCCTGAGCCAATAGGCTGGTCCTGGACTTATTTCATAATTTACTGGCATAATTTACATATTACTATTTAACTATTTATGGTTCTATTACTATTTATTATTTATGGTGCAACTGTAACGAAAACCAATTTCCCCCGGGATCAATAAAGTGTGACTATGACTATGAGTATGAGGTACCTGGAACATACTCCCAGAGTAGTGGCAAAGCACTTTCTGCCTTACCACTTTAATTCATCGTTCCAGTCATGAACTGACCCCTTTGCCTTTGGCCTTACTCCACAACGGTAAAATATTTCATCTTCAGTCCAGAAAAGTTACAACCATTCGCACTTAACACTGAATTCAAACCATTTCAGATAACCCACCTTCCCAGTTTGTAGCAAAACCAACTGTTCTTTTATGAAAGATCCATGACCTGAAATAGTATTTCTACTTAATTCTCCATGGATACTCCCTGATCTAATGGGTATTTGGAACATTTGCTTAAATTTTCAACATTTATGCAGTTACAAAACTATGCATTTCAACAGTTCCAATATGGTTTAATTCTCTGTTTTTGTTAATTTCCTTCTATGTACAGTCAAATTGTGTTGATGGACAGAAGTCTTGAAATCCAAATCTGTAGCTCCCTGAAAGTGGTTTCACAAATCAGTAGGGCGACAAAGGCAGTGTATACCATGCTTTACTTGATTAGTTGAGACACTGAGCTCTAGGGTGAGTAAGTCACAATGCAGCTTCCTAGGCTGCATCTGGAATACTGTATTCATTTCTGGTTGTCCTATAAAAGGAAGGATGTGGAGTCAATGGAGAGGGTTCAGATGAGGCTTACCAGGATGCTGCCAGGATTAGAAGGAACTTAAAGTTCATTTGATTGCCACTCAACTGCACCTGAATACGCATGAATACAGCCAAACAAAATAATGTTACTTCAGGGCCAAGGTGCAAAACCAGTCATTCACAGCACAAGATACATAGAGCACATACAAGAGATCAGTAAAATACAGTCACACAAAAAAAATATAGTCCAAGCTCCTGAGAACCACAAATGTTACAGAAATCTGCAGTCAAAAACAATGCAGCTTGACTTCTGCTGAATGAATACTGGGGGCAGTGCCGACTCCAGTTTGGACACCAAACCACACCATCTCCAGTGGAGTGCACCAACTCTGACACCTCTCTCCTGGGCAGCTGTAAACAGGCGACACCGCAGCTTGAGGCCTAGTCCTGTCATAGGAGGAACCACTGGGAGTGGACCCAAATGCAAGACACAGACACTGAAGTACTAGGAACAGGAACTGACTAGAGAGCTGGGACAAGAACACAGACTTGGACTAGGACATTGGCTAGACAATCAGGACCAGGACAAGGAACTGGGAACTAGGAGCCTGAGCTTGAACTCTGAGCTAGGTAGCAGGCGAGGCTTCATGAGGAAGGAGAAGGGAAGGGAACAGTCCAACCGCAGGGTAACAGCAAAGACAGCCTGACTTACGCAACAGAGGCAAGGATGGGATACTGACAAGATGAACCAGCAACCACACTTGAACCCAGGGCCACTTATATTCCCAGCCCCCAAGATGAGCATCAGGTGCCTATGATTAAGCCCAACTGAAACAAGGGACAACCAGAAGACCTGGAGTCCGGAGTCCACAAACAAGACCGAGAACCAAAACGTGGACTTCACGGACCAGACCATGACAAGTTTTTGCTATGACTGAGGCCACAAAGCATCCCCGCCGTCCACCAGTAAATCAGTGGATCAGACTTGTATCATTCCATATTAAGAATGTCCAACAGAGTGTTGTGATCACAGGAAGAGCGACTAAGATGATCACTCACTGTGAAACTGCACACCACTTTCGCGCACCAACTTTTCCAACACTTCTCTGACACAGGCAACAGCACAATCGACAGGACACAGCACCATCTTATCAACATGTGCTGTAAGGAGAGGTTAAACAAACAAAGACTGATTTGTTGGAGTGGTGGAGGCTGAGGAGAAGACCTGTAAGAAATTTATAAAATTAGAAATAGTGCAAAAGAGGTGGAGCAAGGTAGTGTTCATAGGTTCATGGACCCCCATGCATTCCTGGTTCTGGGTCCAGATGAAGGGTGTTGACCCAAGACAATGACTGTCCATTTCCTTCCACAGATACTGCCCGACCCGCTGAGTTCCTCCAGAACATTTCTGTGTTGCTCCAGATTCCAGCAACTGCCATCTTTTGTGTCTCCCTGATTCTGGGAAGCAATTAGAATAAGGAGAGCAGATATTTTTCCCCGGAGGGCACCCCCTTGTCACCTCCAGAGGTCATACTTCCTGCCAGGCTCCCTTGTATAACCTCCCCATGCATGGAAATCCATACAAAACTCTGATGAAAGCTCCCTAACTCGCATCCAATCTGATGTTTTCTTTTACAGTAATGTATTCAGTGAACACTGTGACACTTTGGCACTCAGATTGATTTAATTAGTGTTGATGACCCTTAACTACCCCCTCAGTTCAAGGACAATTACGGATTGATAATAGATGCTGACATATTCTATCAACGTCCACGTGCAGTGAATTAATTAAAAGCAAACTGAATTGAAGTTATGTAACTGCAATATATTGTGCTAGGATTTTAATGCAGGAATATTGCTTTCCTTTAGCTGTTTTCCTCTCATTGTAACATATTGCAACACATTCAGTCTGGTAGGGGTGTACAGCACCCAACAGCCCCATTCCCCCATTCCCTGCAACGTATCTTCTCACATAGTCCCATCATCCAGCTTGACGCACACTCTCTAGTGGTAATTTACGACAATCTCTTTATATCTGTGGCCCAGCAGCAGAAACTGTGAAGTTTCAAACTCCTGGGAGTGCTCATCACACACAACCTGTCACGGTCCCAGAACACATCCTTCACAATCAAGAAAGCTCACCAACAGCTGAACTTTCTGAGGAGGCTGGACGATGCCCATCAGTTACTCACTGTAGACAGCATCCTAACAAACTGCATCACTGCATGGTGTGGAAACTGCACGGCAGCAGACGCAGAAGGCTCTACCACAGGTAGTCAAAACTGCCTAACGCATCACCAGCACCAGCACCAGCTTACTCACCATTCATAGACAATAGACAATAGGTGCAGGAGTAGGCCATTTGGCCCTTCGAGCCAGCACCGCCATTCACTGTGATCATGGCTGATCATCCACAATCAGTATCCAGTTCCTCCCTTATCCCCATAACCTTTGATTCCACTATCTTTAAGAGGTCTATCCATCTCTTTCTTGAAAGCATCCAGAGACATAGTCATAGTCATACTTTATTGATCCCAGGGGGAAATTGGTTTTCATTACAGTTGCACCATAAATAATAAGTAGTAATAGAACCATAAATAGTTAAATAGTAATATGTAAATTATGCCAGTGAATTATGAAATAAGTCCAGGACCAGCCTATCGGCACAGGGTGTCTGACCCTCCAAGGGAAGAGTTGTAAAGTTTGATGGCCACAGGCAGGAATGACTTCCTATGATGCTCTGTGCTGCATCTTGGAGGAATGAGTCTCTAGCTGAATGTACTCCTGTGCCCACCCAACTGCCTTCTGGGGCAGAGCATTCCACATATCCACCACTCTCTGGGTGAAAAAGTTTTTCCTCAACTCTGTTCTAAATGGTCTACCCCTTATTCTCAAACTGTGGCCTCTGATTCTGGACTCACCCATCAGCGGGAACATGTTTCCTGCCTCCAGCGTGTCCAATCCCTTAATAATCTTATGTTTCAATCAGTTCCCCTCTCATCCTTCTAAGTTCCAGTGTATTAAGGACATAGATACAGAAAGTTGCCAGAAAAACATCAGCAATATCATGAAGGATCCCACCCATCTTGCTCATGGACTGTTTGTCCCACTCCCATCAGGGAGGAGGCTACATATTAACACTATCAATCCATGTATATGAGCTATTTATGTATATTTCTACAGGGGCACAATTGAGAGCATCCTGACTGACTGTATCACTGCCTGGTATGGGAGTTGTACGTTGCTTAATCGCAGGACTCTGCAGAGAGTGGTGCGGACAGCCCAGCACATTGGTGAATGTGAACTTCCCAATATTCAGGACATTACAGCAACAGTTGTGTATAAAGCACCCGAAGGATCAATGGGGACCCGAATCACTCCAACCACAAACTATTCCAGCTGCTACCATCTGGGAAACAGTACCACAGCATAAAAGCCAGGACCAACAGGCTCCGGGACAGCTTCTTCCGCCAGGACATCAGACTGATTAATTGATCCTGACGCATTTGTATTTCTCAGCTATATTGACTGTTCTGTTGTATATCTTACTGTACATACAAATTAGTATTTATTACAAATTACTATAATTTGCACATTGCACTTTCAGACAGAGACATAATGTAAAGATTTTTATTCACATATGTGAAGGATGTTAGAAATAAAGTCAATTCAATTCAGTATTTGTTGGGTTTTTTATCTTTTCTGTTCTTTTTGTGCTGGATTGGATATGGAGTAACAATTATTTCATTCACTTTTACACTTGAGGACTGGAAACAATGTTAAACAATCTTGAATCTTGAACCCTACTGACATAACTGTGGGAAGTAACTGGAGTACCCTCAGGGAAATCCATGCAGCAACAGGAAGACTATGCCATCTCCACGTGGATTGCACAGGAGATCAGGACGCGGAGCTGTGAGACAGTCGTCCTACCAGCTGCAGTACCAGCATGCCTCTCAGTTTTGCTGACTCCTTTCCATGTACCACACTCCTTTCTTCTATCTCGTTCTCTATTTTAGTAACCAGTGGCTTCAATTGGGATTTTAGTTTATTTGTCCACAAGCTCTCCAACTGTCTCCACAAGGTCCACAATCGATAAACGTACCTTGTTGGAATTTCTTCAGTCATGCAGTTGGACACCAGTAAGGCCAAGCTATATCAGAATATTCACCTTAATCCTACTTGCCAAGGACTTCCCATGGCCCCATCTGGCTTTCCTAATTCCCCTCTTCAGTTCTTTTTTGTCTTCCTTATACTTATGTGATTCATTTGATCCTAACTTCTAAAACTTTACCATCTTGACTAAATTCGTCACCTCTCTGAACATCCCAGGTTCTCTTATCTTTCCATCCCCATCCTTCCTTCTAACAGGAAGAAACATTTCCTGTACTCTGTGCAATTGATCTATAAACCCCCTTCCCATGTCTGATGTGGATGTGCCGGAGAAAAGGTGCTCCCCATTAATGTTTCTTAGTTACTGTCTAATATCCTCGTAATTTGACCTACTCTAATTTAAAACTCTACGCAAGGACCATAATTTTCCTCCTCTATAGCTATCCTGAAAGTTGTAATCACTGTTCCCTAACTCTTCACCCACTGAGAGATCAGTCACCTGGCCGCACTCATTACCAGGTCCAGTGGAACTTTTGTAAAGCTGTCAATATTGGATTTTAGAATGAACAATAGAATGTGCAAATGTGATGGACTGGAAGATTCCAGTTTTCAGGATTCATGATTAGATTTATTGGTCGTATGTACCGTACTGTGGTCTTAGGAACATATACAATATGTAGCTGGGGTGCCACAGACTTTTGCACAGTACTGTATTTTTCAACGTGGAGTGGAGAGTGAGTTTGTAAATCTAGCAGGAACAAAAGAAGTTGGGAATGGTGAGGTTGGAGCGCTGTTAGCGGGTTGGGAGACAGGTGGCAGAGAAGGAATGCCTGGGGCGGGAGATGGCGTAGGTGCAGGCATACCCAGCCCTGAGAAACAGGGCAAGGTAATTTGTTTCCAAACAACCGGTTTATTGATCAGTGCAGAATGTCTCCCTGGTGCTTCCCACTCTCTCCTCTCTCCCTTCCTCATTTTCCAACCATCGTTCTCCTCTCCCTGCCCCTTCCCACTCTCAGTCCACAATAGAGACCCATATCTGAATCGGGTTTATTGTCACTCATATATGTCATGAAATTTTTTTTTGTGGTAGCAGTACAGTGCAATACATAAAATGACTACAGTATTGCGTAAACGTTTTAGGCACCCTAGCTATATACATTTGCCTAAGACTTTAGCACAGTACTGTACACCGAAGCAGCGAAATGCATCATTTGCAGAAACAGCTGGCACAGTTTGAAGGTGTACTGGGGACAGCCCACAATTGTCATCATGCTTCTCGCTCCAACATCGCATACCCACAATGGCCAGCGAAATAACACAGAGTCACAGGGTAGTGCTGAAAACAAACAGGACCTTTTGCCCATCTAGTCTGTGACAAACTGTTATTCTGCCTTGTCCTATTGACCTGCACCTGGACTATATCCCTCCATTCCTCTCTCATCCATGTACTTATCCAAACTTCTTTTAAATGTTGCAATTGAACTCACATCCACCACTTCTGTCGGCAGCTTGATCACACTTGCACCATCTTCTGAGTGAAGAGGTTCCCCTCTAGTTCTAGTCTCACCCAACCTCAGTGGAAACATCCTGCTTGCAGTTACCATATCTATATATTTGTATATCTCTGTCAAATCTTCCCTCAATCTCCTATACTCCAGGGAACAAAGTCCTAACCTATTCAACATTTTTCTATAACTCAGTTCCTCAAATCCTAGGCAGAGTCCTTGTAAATTTTCTCTGTTCTCTTTTAATCTTATTGATATCTTTCCTGTAGATAGGTGACCAAAACTGTACACAATATTCCAAATTTGGCCCCATCTATGTCTTAATATGACTTTATCACAACATTACAAGTTCTAACTTGAATACTTGGATTTATGCCAGAGATCTCCTTGCAACCCTATCTACCCCTGTAGATACAACAGACAATTTCAGGAAATTGACAAAACCCAGTTCAAGGGAAATTATTCTCAATTTGGTTAAATTTATAGAAAAAAATAACAAGAATTCACAATGATAATAGCTTAAAGAAGGGAGATGTATAGCCTTCTTCTAATTAACCCCTCACTATCTAGCTCCACAGTGATGTCTTATTTTACTAATGATGAATCCAGAAATAACTACCATTAGTCTGTAAAGCAAGGAAGGCATCTTTATTGAAAAGGTCAACTATGTGAGCAGAATAAATCATCCATGCTGGCTCTTTCCATTCTGTGAAGTAATCCTACAGGTTCAGCAGTTAGACGGGTTTTTTACACCTAATACTTCTGTCAACAAAGTGCTACATTTGTACTTATAATCAGCATTTTTTTTCTCCACTGTAATCATCCTTTGTTTTTCGAAATGTTGCAAATCATTGTGATGTCTTTGTTGTGCACGTTTCTCCTCTGGATGAGCATACACATTAACATCGAGCGCTATTGAGAATTCTGAGTTTTCTTCTCTAGTTCCTACCTACAAGAAAGATATCAGTGAGCTTCAAAGAGCGCAAGGAAAAGTTACAAAGATGTTGCCAGGACTTCAGGACCTGATTTTTAGGGAAGTAGTCAATCTTGATTTTTAGGGAAATAGGAAAGATGTTAATAAGCTTGAAAGAGGGTTGAGAAAATTTACAAGGATGTTGCCGGGACTTGAGGACCTGAGTTGTAGGGAAAGTTTGAATAAGTTAGGACTTTACTCCCTAGGGTGCAGGAAAATCGGAGAGATCTTATAGAGGTATACAAAATTATGCTTGCAGGCTTTTACTCCTCAGGCTAGATGAGGCTAGAACGAGAAGTTATAGATTAAGAGTGAGAGGTGAAATATTTAAGGGGAACCTGAGGGTAAACTTATCAACTCCAAAGGTGGTCAGAGTGTGGAACAAGCTGCCAGGGAAATGATAGATGTAATTTCAATTGCCACATTTAAGAGAGATTTGGATTGGTGTTTAGATGAGAGGGATTTGGAGGGCTATGTCCTGAGTGCAGGTGGGTAGAACGAGACAGAAACCCAGGCTGTCATGGACTAGATGGGCCAAAGGGCCTGTTTAGGTCCAATGACACCACATCTGAGCTTTTGCTCTGTCATTCGAACAAGTCCGTGGCAAAGCATAAATGTATTGAAAAAAATTGTAAAGGTTATCAGGGAAAGATGGAAGTAAGGATGTTGAGGTTTTACTGCTAGGCTCGTTTATAGGGTGTCAAGGTTTTAGACAGGAGAGAGAAAGACTGAATGATGAAGAGAGAGGCTGAGAGTTTTGGGCACATAGAATAGGAATGAAGAAGAGATAATCACAGAAGACATAATTATTTGTTCTAAGCAATACAAGAATTTGGAAATCTGGAGCAATGCAGAAACCCTAAAACATCACTTGGAATGGAATATTAATTTCAACTTAATTTACTTAGAGTCATAGAGTCATAGAGAAGTGCAGAACAGAAACAGGTCCTTTGGCCCATCTAGTCCATGCCAAAAACATTTAAACTGTCTACTCCCATCGACCTGTACTGGAACCATAGTCCTCCATACCTATGTACCTATCCAAACTCCTCTAAAACGTTGAAATTGAGCTCTTATACGCCACTTGTGCTGGCAGCTCTTTCAACACTCTCATGACCCTCTGAGAGAAGAAGCTTCCTCTCATGTCCCCCCTAAATTTTTCACCTTTCTCACTTAACCAATGACCTCTGGTTGTAGTCCCACCCAAATGTAGTGGAAAAAGCTTGCTTACCATATCTATAACCCTCATAATTTTGTATACCTCTATCAAATCTCCTCCCAATCTGTTACATTCTAAGGAATACAGTCCGAACTGATTCAATCTTTCCTTATAACTCAGGTCCTCCAGACCCAGCAACATCCTTGTAAATTTTCTCTGTACTCTCTGAACCTTGTTTACATCTTTCCTGTAGGTTGGTGACCAAAACTGCACACAATACTCCAAATTAAGCATCACCAATGTCTTAAACAACTTCAACATAACATCCCATCTCCTGTACTCAATACTATGACTTATGAAGGACAATCTACAAAAAGCTTTTTTTATGGCCCTACCTACATGTGACACCACTTACAATGAATTATGGACCTGTATTCTTGGATCCCTTCGTTCTATCACACTCGTCAGTGTCCTACCGTTCACTGTGTAAGACCTACCCTGCCTGGTCCTACCAAAGTGCAAAACCTCACACTTGTCTGCATTAAATCCAACTGCCATTTTTCAGCCCATTTTTCCAGATGATGCAGATCTCTCTGCAAGCCATGATAGCCTTCCTCGCTGTCCACTACACCCCCAATCTTGGTGTCATCTGCAAATGTGCTGATCCAGTTTACCACATTATTATCCAGATCATTGATGACAAACAACAAAAGACTCAGCGACAATCCCTGTGGCACTCCACTAGTCACAGCTCTTCAGTCATAGAGACAACCATCTACTACCGCTCTCTGGCTTCTTCTACAAAGCCAATCTCTAATCCAATTTGCTACCTCTTCTTGAATGACAAGCGACTGAACCCTCTTGTCCAACCTCTCATGCACTACCCTGTCAAAATGCCTTGCTGAAGTCCATATAGATAATATCCACTGCCTTGCCTTCATCCACTTTTCTGGTATCTTCCTTGAAAACCTCTATAAGATTGGTAAGACATGACCTACCACATACAAAGCAATGTTAACCCTCCTTAATTAGTCCATGTCTATCCAAATACTTATATATTTGGTTCCTTAGAATACCTTCCAATAACTTTCCCACAAGTGATACCAGACTCCCCAGCCCATAATTTCCTCGTTTATGGTTAGAGCCTTCTTTAAACAACAGAACAATATTGGCTACCTCCAATCCTCTGGTACTTCTCCTGTTGCCAAGGATGATTTAAATACCTCTGCTAGGGACCGGGTAATTTCTGCATCTTCCTCCCATAGGGCCTGAGGATTTATCCACCCTGATTTGTCTCAGGGTAGCAAACACCTCCTCCTCTGTAATCTGTACAGGGTCCATGATGTTTACATATCTGTAAAATTCTTTGGGATTCTCCTTCACCTTTTCTGCTAGAGCAACTTCATGCCTTGTTTTAGCCTTCCTGATTTCTTTCTTAAGTGTTCACTTGCATTTCGTATACTCCATAAGTACATCATACGTTCTTGCCTGCTGGGCACATCCTTTTTTCTCTTAATCAGGGTCTTAATATCGCTGGAAAACCAAGGTTCCTTAAAACTGTTATCTTTACCTTTTATTCTGACAGGCACATACAAGCTTTGTACTCTCAAAATTTTGCTTTGAAGGGCCTCCCGTTTACCAAGTACACTTTTGCAAGAAAACAGCTGTCCCAGTCCTCACTTGTCAGATCAATTTTGATTCCATCAAAATAGGCCTTTCTCCAATTTAGAATCTCAACCCACTGACCAGACCCATCTTTCTGTATGCTTACTTTGAAAATAATTGCATTGAGATCAATAGGTGCAAAATGTCCCCTACACAAACTTTTGTCACCTGCCCTGTCTCATTCCCTAATACAGATCCAGTATCGCATGGTCTCTTGTTGGGACTTCAAAGTACTGATGAAAGAAGCTTTCCTGAACACATTTGACAAGCCCTATTCCATCTAGCCCTTTTACAGTATAGGAGTCCCAGTCACTATGTGGAAAATTTACATCACCAACAATAACAACCTTATGTTTCTTGCAATAGTCTGCAATCTGCTTATACTTGTGTTCCTCTAAATCACAAGGACCATTGGGTGGTCTGTAACATAGTCCCATTAGCGTGGTCATAACCTTCTTATTTCTCAGTTCCACCCATAACGCATCACTAGACAAGTTCTCCAGCCTGTCCTGATGGAATGTTGCCATGACATTTTCCTTAACTAGTAACACCACTGCTCCTCCTTTAATCTATCCTGCTCTGCCACGTCTAAAACAATGGAATGCCGGAATACTCAGCTGGCCTCACTGGCATGTGGCATTGGTAGCAATCCTGAGATCACAATGCCTGAGGTCCTGTCCTTGAACTTACAACCTAACTCCCTGAACTCTCTAAGCAGAACCTCATCCCTTGTCCTACCCACGTCATTGGTATCTACATGGACAATCACCTCTGGCTGTTCATCATCCCACTTGAGAATACTGAGGACTTGATCCAAGATGTCCCAAACCTTGCACCCAGGAGGCAACATACCATCTGGAATACCGTTCTTACCAACAGGGCCTCCTTTCTATTCCCCTAACTAAGGAATCCACTATTACCACAATGCATCTCTTCTCCCCCCGCCCCCGCCCCATTCTTAGCCACAGAGCCAGACAGTGCCAGAGACCAACCACTGTGAATTTCTTCTGCTAGGTCAACCCCCAACCCAAACAATATCCAAAATGACATATCTGTTGTTGAGGGGTACTCTGCACTAGCTCCCTAACCCTTTTCCCCTTTCTGACTGTCACCCAACTTCCTGCGTGCTGCACCTTGGGTGTAATTAACTTTCTATATGTCCTATCACTCCTCCCAAAGTTCATCCAGTTCCAGCTCCAACTCTTTAATGTGGATTGTTAGAAGCTGCAGCTGGATGCACTTCTTGCAGTTGTAGTTGTCAGGGACACTTGAGGTCTCTCTGCCTTTCCACATCCTGCAAGAGGAGCATTCAACCATCCAGCCTGGCATCTTTACTATCCTAACAGAGCAAATGTGAAAAAGGGAAGGAAAATAAACTCTACCTAGAGCTTTTCTCTTTTGCTTTCTCTTCGCTGAAGCCTCCCTTCACTGAAGCCTCGAAGAGCCAGCCTTAGAATCACCAGCCTAACTCTGTCCACTCCAACGATGGTTGCTGTGAAGATGGCCACTGTATTGCCACTGCCTTCCTTTAATTTGTTCTTGCTTATCAATCCTAAACAGCGATTGGTCGCTGGGGTGTGTGCTTAGCCCACTGCTCTACTCTCTATATACACATGTCTGTGTGGCTAGGCATAGCTCAAATACCATCTATAGATTTGCTGATGATACGACCTTTGTTGGTATAATCTCAGGTGGTAATGAGCCGGCATACAGGAGTGAGATATGCCAACTAATGGAATGGTGCCACAGTAACGACCTGGCACCCAACATCAGCAAGACAAAAGAGCTGATTGTGGACTTCAGGAAGGGTAAGACGAAAGAACACATACCAATCCTCATAGAGGGATCAGAAGTGGAGGGAGTGAGCAGCTTCACGTTCCTGGATGTCAAGATCTCTGAGGATCTAATCTGGTCCTAACATATCAATGTAGTTATAAAGAAGGCAAGACAGCAGCTATACTTTATTAGGAGTTTGAAGAGATTACATGTCAACAAATACATTTAAAAACTTCTATAGTTGTACCATGGACAGTAGTCTGACAGGCTGCATCACTGTCTGGTATGGAGGGGCTACTGCACAGGACCGAAAGAAGCTGCAGGAGGTTGTAAATCTAGTCAGCTCCATCTTGGGTACTAGCTTACAAAGTACCCAGGACATCTTTAGGGAGCGGTGTCTCAGAAAGGCAGCGTCCATTATTAAGGACCTCCAGCACCCATGACATGCCCTTTTCTCACTGTTACCATCAGGTAGGAGGTACAGAAGCCTGAAGGCACACACACAGTGATTCAGGAACAGCTTCTTCCCCTCTACTATCGGATTCTTAAATGAACATTGAATCTTTGGACTCTACCCCACTTTTTTTTAATATACAGTATTTCTTCTTTTGCAAGTTTAAAAAAAATCTATTCAATATAAATAATTGATTTACTTGTTTATTTATTATTATTATTTTTTCTCTGCTAGATTATGTATTGCATTGAACTGCTGCTGCTAAGTTAACAGATATCATGTCACATGCCGGTGATAATAAACCTGATTCTGATTCTGATTCTGATCAGAGCTCCAAACAAGCTGCCGCGAGTTGCTGCCTTTCATCCTTGGTCATCGGACATGAGTGGAATTCCCTCCTCTGAAGCTTCTGATCTCCCGATTGGTCACTGGTCAAAGCTCCCGGTGAAATCAGCCTATTTCTCAACATAAAGTGAGTTCTGTTCATCTAAACATTTGAACGGAATACTTTGCAGCACCTTGCAAACATATATATGCTACTAAAGTTGTATATATTACCATATGCTACCTTGAAATTCATTTTCTTGCAGGCATTTACAGAAAAACACAATAGTATTTGTGAAAAACTATACATAAAGATTTCTGTATTTGCTGTTTGATCAGCAGCTCCTATCATACCATCCTCTATTAAAGTGCTACAAAGTAGACTATTAAAATATTTAAATGAACATATCTCACTGGGTACGGAAATCTGTGCTGACTAACTGGCTGGAGTGTTTAAGGACATTTTCAACTTCTTACTCCTGCAGCTGGAGGCTCCTACCTGCTTCAAAAAGGCAGTAATCGTACTGGTGCTCTAGGAGAGCAGGGTGAGCTGCCTCAAAGCCTATCGACCGCTAACACTTATAACTACCATAACAAAGTGCTTTTAGATGCTGGTTATGGCTGGAGTTCATGCCTGCCTGAGTAAGGACCTGGACCCATTACAATTCACCTATCGCTGCACACAATTTCCCTGATCTCCACTTGGCTTCGGAGCACATAGACAATAGCAAAACACATGTCAGGCTGCTGTTTATCAGTTACAGCTGGGCGTTCAATACCATCATCCCCTCAGTATTAATCACCAAGCTTCTGATAACCCTGATTCGTATTCTGATTCCGGTAGCACAAATAAGATGGACTTTTGACCTCACAATCTACCTCTTAAAAGTCTTGCACCTTATTGTCTGTCAGCACTGTACTTTCTCTGTAAATGTAACACTTTATTCTGCATTCTGTTTTACTTGTACTACCTCAATGTCTGTTATAACGAAGTGATGTGCATGGATGACGTGCAAAGAGTTTCTCACTGTACCTCAGCACATGTGAGAACAATAAACCAACTTAACCATGCGCAAAGAAGCAAGTGACTTCCCTTATATGATCTGTGTGGTCACAATCGCCTGTCCTATTCAGGGCAATTTACACTTCCAAGATGCATAGACTGTTACGGATGTAATTTTGGTTGGTACCACTTTAAGAACTGTAGCACGTGATCAACTGCTTTCTGCTTGTTGCTTCATGTGTTTCAGTGTAAAACTGGACAGAACTGTTGAATCTGTACAGGACTAAACCACAGCATGTTGTGCTGTCTGCAGGCTTTTCTTTTATCTAATAAGTAATTTTTATACTTGATTTTAACCACCTACAATTTTCCAATCTATGTGAGAGAGACAAGTACTGAGATATAGAATGTGCCAGGCAATGGAATTCCTTTGAAAGCAATGTATGTTTATTCAGGTTTTGAGGAAAGTTCTGATAAAATCTTCGAATTTTAAACTGATTTGACCATTCATGTCTTTGCTTCTTCCCCTGGCCTTAACCTCATCATCTACTGCAATTCTTAAGCCTGGAAGTTGGAGTCTGCAAGTTCAAAACCTATACTTGTGTTATAGCTCGCAGATCTCTTTGACAGGAGGTATGGAAGACTGAGGCTCCTGAAGAACATCTTCTCTTCCACCATTCACTTCTTGAACCAACCAGCACAATCTGGTCACAGCAACTCTATGGCCATTTTGATCAGCTTGCACTAAAATCAATTCTGTGTTTCTTTTTTGTTCTAGTTGTGTTCTTTCTAATATAATCTTTTGTGTAATTTGTGTTATGTCTTTCTTATGAACTCTGCATTGTTGTTGTTTTACCTTCTAAGACCTCAATGCACGGTGTAGTTATCTGATCCATATGACCAGTTTTTCACTCTATCTTGGTTCACATGACAATAATAAACCAATACCAATACCAATACCAAAGTTTTTCTAGTGAATACTGCTTATGTGATGCTGTTGCAAGTAAGTATTTCATTGTATCTATAAATACATGTACTTATACAATAAACTCATCTTTGACTTTAAACCTGAATCTGGACCTGTCTTAATTTTGTCTAACATTTATTAAGTGCTGACAGAGGACAGTGGGATGTTTATGAGATAAGAACCCAATGTTTAATCTGCCTTGATAATGTTATGATTTCAGGTTTCTGTTTATATGCAATCAGGGTCTTCACCCTAGTGTTATGATAGACATTCAATTCTCAAGCAAAACTCAGTAAGAACCAAAAAAGTCACTTATCTGACAATTTGTTTCTGGCATTTTGCTGTTGGTGCTCTATCTCGCTGTTATTCGTCTCATGAACGAACTCTTGTACCATAAGATAGACTCGGCCTCACAATTTACCTTGTTACAACCTTGCACTTTATTCTTTACCTACACTGCACTTTGTGGATTTTACACTTTATTCTGCATTGCTATCATTTTACTCTACTCTTTCTCAAGGCATTTTGTACCGATTTGATCTGTATGAACAGTATGCAAGTCAAGCTTTTCGCTGTATCTTTGTATATTTGATAATAATAAACCAGTACCAAAACGGGCAGTAGTGGAACCAGTTTCAAGCTGCCTTCAACACACATAAAAGTTGCTGGTGAACGCAGCAGGCCAGGCAGCATCTCTAGGAAGAGGTACAGTCGACGTTGACGAAGAGTCTCAGCCCGAAACGTCAACTGTACCTCTTCCTAGAGATGCTGCCTGGCCTGCTGCGTTCACCAGCAACTTTGATGTGTGTTGCTTGAATTTCCAGCATCTGCAGAATTCCTCGAGTCAAGCTGCCTTCAGTTGCTGTACATGGCAGCAACCATGAGGTGGCAGATGTTACCATCAAATGCCTGATTTTCACACATTATTACACAATCCATGTCTCAAGCAGGTTTTTGTTGCTTTTCTGGTTATATTACAACAATAATCATAGCATTAATCATAACAGAAGAATTTATGTTTTAAATTCAATTTCATTGCATTTTAAGTAGTTGATTTCAACATAGCATACAAATTTTTGAAAATGCTCCCATAATATTAATCTTTGGTTGCTACCCTATCCCTACGAGGATCATTCAACTGTTTGTAATTGTTTAATATTAAACTGCTTGTCATATTTTAATACTTTGAATTGATTATTTTAATGGGATCAGGAGTAGATCACCTGGATCCTCAAGCCTCCCACAATACTCAGTGGAGATTGGAGAATTGAAGGCTTTGTAGATTATTCCCATCACCCAAGCTATGTGCCAGAATCAATTCCTGTCCTATCTCAATTTTCACTTTAACTCATAGACATAGAAATATGGCACATCATGGAATCCAGCCTTCCCTCCATGAATTCTGTCTTCACTTCTCACTGCCTCAGAAAAGCAGCCAGCATAATCAAAGATCCCATCTGCTATGGACATTCCCTCTTCTCCATCTTCCATTGGGAAGAAGGTACAAAAGTTTAAAGGCAAGGACCATCAGGTTCAAAGACAGTTTCTAATTCTAGTTATAAAACTATTGAATGATTCCCTAGTATGATAAGCTCGACTCTTAAACTTGCAATATAGTCTTGTACCTTATTGTCTACTGTGCACTGTACTTTCTCTGTGGCTGTAATGTTATATTTTGCATTTTGTTAATACACTCAGCGACAATTTTATTAGGTATTTCCTGTACCTAATAAAATTGCCACTGAGTGTATGTTCGTGGTCTTCTGTAATGTAGCTAATCCAGTTCAAGGTTCAGATATGCTCTTTTGCACACCACTGTTGTAATGCATGGTTATCTGACCTTAGTATCAAATTGAACCAGTCTGACCATTCTCCTCTGACCTCTCTCATTAACAAGGTGTTTTTGCCCACAGCACTGCAACTCACTGGATGTTTTTTTGTTTGTTGCACCATTCTTTGTTAACTCTAGAGACTGCTGTGTGCGAAAATCCCAGGAGATCAGCAATTTCTGAGATCCTCAGATCACCCCCTTTGGCAACAACAATCATTCCCCAGTCAAAGTCACTTAGATCACATTTCTTCCCCATTCCGAAGTTTGTTTTGAACAATAACTGAACGTCTTGACCATGTCTGCATTTTTTTATGTATTGAGTTGCTGCCACATGACTGGCTGATTAGATATATGCATTAATGAGAAAATGTGTCTAATAAAGTGATCACTAAGCATATTTCCCTTATACTACTTCAAAACTCTATTGTAATGAAATAATCTATATGGATGGCCAGCAAAACAATGTTTTTCACTGAACTTTGGTACACGTGACAATAATAAACCAATTTAACAATTTACATCACAAACATAAATTGACATAAATGATGCATAACTTACACACTTCCATAAAAAGGAACAACAATATTAATGCAAGATTGAGTAAAAAGGAGAAAAAAATATGTAGTCCGATTTAGTGTTAGTTTTCTTACAGTCAGTTCAAAAGCTGATGACAGTGGGAAAGAAACATCATGGTATAGATTGTGGTTTTACAGAATTGAAATGGAAGAAATTTATCTTTGACCCCAAGCAGCAGCCTAACACAAAGACCGTCATCTGCCAATGTTCCTCCAGACTGGGGCTGATTAAATTGCCCAGGAATCCTCGATCTGAACAGTAGTTCTAGAATATCAACACCAGGGGGCAATGTTGGACTGTTTATAGGTGAAATACACTGCATTGCATCTGACTAACTTCCTTGAGGGACACTGAAATACTTATATATGCATAGGAAAGATGAATGGTAACAGAGCTAAAAAAAAAAGTCACCTGCACAATTGCTTTAGTTTAATCCCAGCAAGAATAAGTTGTACAAAACTCTGGTTAGGCTGCATTTGGAATACTGTGTTCAGCTCTGGTTGCCCCATTGCAAAAGATTGTGGGAGGCTTTGGAATGGGTGCAGGAGAGTTTTACCCCAACTCCTTTTGGTTTTGAGGGTACTAGCTATCAGGAGTGGCTTTACAAACTTGTACTATTTCCTCTGGAACATCAGATGTTAAGGGGTGACCTGACAGAAATTTATAATATTAAGAGACATAGATAGGGTAGACGGTCAGAGTCTTTTTTGCAAGGTAGAAATGTTGAATACTTGAGGGCACAGCTTTAAGGAGAAGGGGAAGCATTGAAAAGGGAAGTGTGGGTCATTTAGTTTTACACAGAGAGTGGTAGTGAAAGAATGTACGTTAGATGCATTAAAGAGGCTTTTCAATGGGCACATGAATACGCAGGGAATGACATACAGGTAGAAAGGTTTAGTTTGATTTAGAATTATGCTCAGTACAAACATGTTGGGCTGAAGGGCCTGTTCCTGTACAGCACAGGAATAAGCCACTCAGCCCACAACATGTTGTGCGGAACAAATTAATGATGAGGTTGACGATGAACAAATAATGAGCTCTCATGGTGCTGATAAGTCAAGGTCAAGAAATCTAAGTGGATAGAGTTCTCTTTATCTCTCATTCAAGGAGTGGTTGTTGGTATTGGTAATGGTATTGCTATATTATTGTCACATGTACCAAGGTACAATGAAAAAGTCGCATTGCATTCTGTTCAGACAGATCAATTCATTGCATAATGCATCGAGGAAGAAAAAAAGTAAAGCAATAACAATGCAGAATAATGAGAAAAAGCTGCAGAGAAAGTGCAGTGCAGTTAAACAATAAAGTACAGGTATTATAATGAGGTAGATTGTGAGGCCAAGAGTCGATCTTGTTCATACAAGAGATCCATTCAAGAGTCTGGTAACAGTGGGGTAGAAGCTGTTCTGGAGCCATGGCGATGCGTGCTTTCAGGCTTTTGTATTTTCTGCCCAGTGGAAGGGGGGAGAAGAGAGAATGTCCAGGATAGTTTGGGTCTTTGATTATGTTGGCTACTTTGCTGAGGCAGTGAGAAGTATAAACAGAGTCTATTCACCTGACTAAATATACACTCCTTGTACCATGGTTGCAACGTTTGCCATCTGCAAAACCCACTGTAGCAAAGCTCCCTCTATGGGACTTTCCAAACCCAAAGCCTCCTACTACCCTGTCATGGCTCTTACTTTTTCTCAAGCAATTTCCCACTTCTGATGATAAGTTGCTGACTTCAAAATTAATACTGTTTTTCTCTTCACAGATGCTGCCCAGCCTACAGAGTAATTGCAGCAATTCTGTATTTACCTCAAGGTGAGTAGGCCTATTACTAGTCACTCCCTGGTTAATAAAGTAAGATGAAAAGATATGGAGATTTAGAAACCAATTGAACTACAGCTGGGTGCTCCTAGAGTGGCCTCCTGTATATCAGTGAGACCCAACATAGATTGGGAGACCACTTCGCCGAGCACTTATGCTCTGTCCGCCAGAAAAAGCAGAATCTCCAAGAGGCCACCCTTTTTTAATTCCACTTCCCATTCCCACTCTGACAGGCCAGTCTATGGCCTCTTCTACTGTCGTGATGAGGCCACACTCAGGTTGGAGGAGCAAAACCTTCTATTCCCTTTAGGTAGCCTCCAACCTGATGGCATGAACATTGATTCTTGAACTTCTAGTAATGGCCTCTTCTCTCCTTCACTATTTCCCTGTCACTCCTCATCGCCTTACCTGCCCATCATCTCCCTCTGGTGCTCCTCTTCTTTTCCTTTCTACCATGGTCTTCTGTCCTTTCCTATCAGATTCCCCCTTCTCCAGCCCTTCATCTTTTCAACAATTGACTTCCCATCTCTTTACCTTATCCCTTCCCCACCCCACCCACCCGGTTTCACCTATCACCTTGTATTTCTTCCTCCCCACCCTCACCTTCTTACTCTGACTTCTCATCTTTTTTCTCTAGCCCTGATGAGAACTTGGCCTGAAACATCGACTGTTTACCCTTTTCCATAGGTGCTGCCTGGCCTTCTGAGTTCTCCAGCATTTTGTGTGTGTTGCTTGGATTTCTAGCATCTGCCGATTTCTCTTGTTTATGATTGAATCACAGCCAAGCAAAACTGATGAGTAAAGAGCATTAAAAATGGAGATTAAAGACAACTGCACTGTTCCAAAGTGCACTATATGAGGTCATTCTTACTCTTGGCCATGAGGCTGTATAATGAGTCAACCCATAGCCAGGGAAATGATGACCTCCTTCTGTTAGACTGTTATTAACCTCAGTTTACTAGAGCTCTGTTTAAGCCCTGTTCGGCTCTGTTTACCACTCACTGCTGTAGTGGACATCCTGTGCAATACTACCATCACTTCTTACCTGGACAGTGTGAATGTGCACCCATTACTGTACAATATTACAGTAATTCTTGCACTGCCATCTTATCAGTGTGAACTTGGAAATCTTGCAAATCTTGTATTCTCTGACTTGTAAATCTTGTACATCTTATTTTTAAGTTAAATTATTTTTGATTTTTTTCTTACTTCTCTTCTAATATTTGTATATCTGTGCACCTATAATGCTACTGTGACACTGTAATTTCCTTTGGGATCAATAAAGTATGATTCTATCTATCTAAAACATAAAGTAGATGTATTAAATGAAACAGAGATGTGAAACAATCTTATAGAATCAAATCGTTTATGTTTATCTATTTTGTCTCAATTATTGAGTACAAGGCAAGCAGCTTTCAACAGCTTCCATTGTCCGCAAAGCAATTTAACATGCTAACTCCATGATGGGAGTGGTAGGTGAGCTTCACGGATTGATATCTGACATACCAAAGCTGCAATCTGCTCTTTGAAAGGTTCATTTTGCTCAGTTAAAATAGTACGTGCTTGAGAGGGTTAAGTGCGATTTTGAAAGATGTAGGCATGCTTTTCAACAAGGTTAGGTGAGAACATTGATCATTTTAGTTTGAAATCGTTAAGTGTGACCTTTAAAGGTCTTAAATTTCTTTGAGTGTACTCAATCTAACTTCTAAGAATATTAAGCCTCATTCTTTTAGTTTACAGATGATCAAGAATCAAAGTTATTCAACATAAACACTAGTGGTCACTTTATTAAGTACAGGAGTGGAACCCATTGTGGTTTCCTGCCTGCTGCTGTAGCCCATCCACTTCAAGGCTTGCCATGTTGTGCATTCACGGATGCTTTTCTGCACACCACCGTTGTAACACATGCCTATTTGAGTTACTGATGTCTTCCTGTCAGCATGAACCAGTCTGGCCATTCACCTCTGACTTCTTTTATCAACAAGGCATTTTTGCCCACAGAACTGCTGCTCACAATGCTTCTTTTTTTGTTTCTTGCATCATTCTCTGTAAACTCGGGAGATGGTTGAGCATGAAGATCCCTGGAAATCGGCAGTTTCTGGCAAACTCAAACCACCACATTAGGCACCAGCAATCATTCCTCAGAGTCAAAGTGATCACGTTTCTTCTCCATACTGTTGTTTGGTCTGAGAACAACTGAACCTCTTGGCCATGTCTGTATGTTTTAATGCAATAATTTGCTGGTACTTGACTGGCTGATTAGATATTTGCTTTGAGGAGCAGATGTACAGACATATCTAAAGAAGTAGCCACTGTGTGAACATTTACATTAATTAGGAATTTGCTGTGATGTATTGGCACAACATGTAATATAAAACAACATTCAACAATTATAAGAATAAAGAATTATATAAAAATAATCTTAGAGGTCAAAGTACAGATATGGAATAAAATGTGTATAAATGCATAAATACCAGCAAGTATTTAGAATGTAAACAGCATTATAAAGTGCTTAGCATTCAGAGCAGTGACTGAGGTAATAGATAGAAGGAGTGGCAAAATTTAAGATGGCATATTTTTGTTTTAATTGCCTTTCCAGAGGGAACATTTGGAAAAGACGGTTCGTAGAATGGATAGGGTCCTCAGTGATCTTTTTCTTGCCTACTTCATTGTCCTGATCACATACAAGTTCCGCAGCGAGGGTAGACAGCAGCCAGTGACATTTCCTGCTGACCTGACAGTTTGTTGTAGTTGTTGTATATTGTGAGAAGATGCTGCACCAAGCCAGACAGTAATGGCTGACGTGAGGATGCTCTCTACACCGCATTTACAACATGGCACAGCTTCCCAACCTGTAGAGAATGGAATTCCATCAAATTTACATGTTAGTTATCGCATCAGGAGTCTTTCTACTTGTTTGCAAGGTATTGTTTTCAGCAGAGGAGTGTCTCCAAAGCAGGTACTGTTTATTTATTTCAACATTTTTATTGGCTTATTTTTCTTTGGTGCTGTTAAACATAGAACATAAAGCAGTGCAGACCCTTTGGTCCACAAACCAATTAAATTAGTAATCAAATGGCCAACTAAACTAATCTCTTCTTCCTATACTATGTCCAAATCCTTCTATTTCCCTCACATTCATGCACCCTTCTATATATCTCTTAAAAGTCTCTGAAGTATCTGGCTCTACCACCAACCAAGCAGCCCATTTCAGGGACCCTGCACTATCTGATAAAAAAAAATCATCCTTCACATCTCTTTTAGAGTTCCTCCTCTCTCTCACCTTAAGTGCATGCCTTCAGATATTAGACATTTCAACGCTTCGAAAAAGGTAGTCTGTCCACTCCAATTGTGCCTCTTCTAATCTTATAAACCTCTATCAGATCACCCCTCAACCTCTGCCGCTCCAGAAAACATCCCCAGTTTGTTCGACCTCTTGTTATACCGCAGTTGGCATTGTTCCAGTTGAATCTGCAAACATCAGGATGCAATCAGTTACCAGGATATAATAGTCAACAAAGGAATGTAGAAATGTTCTTCTGGATGCTGTGGGAAAAAAAGTAGATTGGAAGATAATGATTAGAGGTCAGGTATTTCAAGAGATAGTGAGTTTTGTTTACCTCGGGGTGGAATGCTTTACAAATACACAGATATACATCAACGGATGAGTTGGAAGCTTGACAAATTCATACAGTATCCCCACAGCAAAGTCCCTTGCAACATGTTATGTTGTATTAGTAATAAACATACAAATTTGCTCACATCAGGACTAATTTATCTAAATTTTACCCCTTTCTTAATAATCGGAGTTACGGTTGTGTTGTATTACTTCGGAAAAGGAATTCAACACCAGCTTCTGATAAGGACGTTGGAACGCATCCTCATTACAACTCACTGTAAACAGTGAGAGTTCATGCTGAGGTTGTACAGGATGCTGGTGAAACCATAATTGGAATTTTGTGTTCAGCTTTGGTCACGTTGCAATAGGGAAGATGTTAAGACATCAGGAAAGATTTAGGAGGATGTTTGCTGAGGCTCATAGGGAGAGGTTGGACAGACTAGGCTGTTTTTCCTTGGGGCATATGAGACTGAGAAGTGATATCATTTATTTTATTTGATTTAGAAATACATACAATAACAGGCCCTTCAATCTCAATGAGCCCATGTTCCTAATTACACACACGTGACCAATATATCCTGCTAATCCATACATCATTGGAATGTGGGAAGAAACAGGAACGCCAAGAGGAAACCTACACCGTGATGGGGAGAACGTATTAATTCCTCACAGACAGGGGCGGGAATTGAGCTTGATCCGAAAGCGTTATGCTAACCGTTAGGAACAGCTTCATCCCCTCCAATGTCAAATTTATGAATTATGAACACCACCTCACTATTCTTCTATGGCACTATTTAACTTTTCTTTCTATTTTTTATTGTAACTTCAAGCAGATTTTTCTACTGCTAACACAGAGCAGCAAAATCCACGATTCTGATTCTGTGGTGGAGGCAGGAATACATGTTTATTTTAAGAAGAGCTTGATGTGACAACGTGTAGACCATAACATGGACAGTGGCAGAAAGTGGGATGGCTCTTTCTTAAATTGCTAGAGACAAAATGGGCTGAAAACTGTAAAGCTTCATGATTGCAAATTGACACTTCATTATTTCTGACTCTCAATTCAATACTCAGGCTACGTGCACATACGGGATTCTAAACAATCCTGTTAGATTACTCACCGTGCTACAATATGACACTGTCCAATTGTCACTGGAGCAATTATGTCGTGTATGACAATGTTATTGCAATTCATCTTAAGTCAATTCGAGTTTATTATCAGTGAGGCATAGATGCAATGAAAAACTTGCAGCAGCATCACAGGAAAATGAGGACAAACAACACGGGTCGACATGGCAGCCTAGAGGTTAACATAATGCTTTACAGCACCAGTGACTTGGAATCAATTCCCGTCACTGTCTATAAGTGGTTGCTAAGTTCTCCCCACACTGCTGACGCATGGCTGTGTCGCAGGATCCAGCTCGAACTGCATCATCAAGTTTGTGAATGACTCAACAGTGGTTGGCCTCATCAAGAATGATGACGAGACAGAGTAGAGAGAGGAAGTGGAGTGGCTGGTGAATTGGTGTGAGAAGAACAAGCTAAACCTGAACGTGGAGAAGACCAAGGAAATCATTGTGGACTTCAGGACGGTGCAGACGAACCATCTCCCTCTGTGAATACGTGGCTCCTCCATGGAGAGAGTTAAATGCACCAAGTTCTTGGGAGTTCACCTCACCAATGATCCCATCTGGTCCCTAAATATCACCTCCCTGAACAAGGAGGCACAGCAGTGTCTCCACTTCCCCATCCTCTCTCTTAACTGTGACAATTGAGAGCATCCTGACAAGCTGCAACTCCATCTGGTATGGCTACAATTGAGCATCGGACTGGAAGTCCCTACAAAGGACTGTGAGAACAGTTGAGGGGGTCATAGAGGTCTCCCTACCATCCATCCGGGACCTTTATCAGGTCCTGTGTGTACACAGGACCCTTGGTACTATTAAGGATTCCACACCACCCCCATCCATCCAGCATCTTCTTTGACTTTCTACCAACAGGCAGGAGTCTACGATGCATAAAAACAAGAATGGTTAGAATGAGAAACAGTTTCTTCCCCCAGGCCATTAGGCTTCTGAACTCCTTGCTGCATCATATTCAAAGTGTCACTAGTTAATCTGTTCCGTACCGTAGAATATTTAATATTAATGCACTTTAGTTTGTTATTTATGTGAGATTCATCTGTAAATTTTATCCTTACCTTCATTAGTTATCATGTGTTATGTATGATATGTGTACTACTGTGCTCTATACCCTGATTCGAAGAAAGGTTGTCTCGTTTCTATATGTTATTTTGGTTATATACATTATATACATGTATATAGTTAAATGACAATAAACTTCACCTGACTTGGAGTGTATGTGTTTCCTCCAGTTCCTCCAGTTTTCACCCAAATTCCAAAGGGATACAGATTAATAGGTTAATTGGTCATACGGGTGTAATTATGCAGTGCAGGCTCAGTGGACCAGAACAGCCTTGTACCATGCTGTATCTCTAAATCAAATAACATATAGAATATAATGTTTTCTCAAAATTATACCGTACAGAAATATAAAGCAAAGTAATGCAAAATTAAACACAAACACAATCAGAGACAAGCCCATGGTAGTCTACAGTGTTGTATTGATTAAGTATCATTAGGGCTGTACAAATTGGTTTGGGAACCTGATGGTTTAAGTAAGTCATAAACAAAAGAGACTCTGCGAATACTGGAAATCTTGAACAACAAACACAAAGTGCAGGAGGAACTGGACTGAACAGAGACAGGAGAAAGAAAGTCAGATGACGGATAAGGGGAGAGAAAGAGATGGTGAGAGAGAGAGAGAGACTGTATAAAGTTCAAAGTTCAAAGTAAATTTACTATCAAAGTTTGTATACATCACCAAATGCTACCCTGAGATTCATTTTATTGCAGGCATTCATAGTAGGTACAAAGAAATAAGAGAATAATTTTGGAAAAGAATCAGTCTGGTCCTTAGGTTAAGATTATAAATTGGAGAAAGGCTAGTTTTGATGGTGTGAGAAAGGATCTGGCAAGTGTGGATTGGGACAGGCTGTTTTCCAACACAGGTGTGCTTAGTAAGTGGAAGGCCTTCAAAAGTGAAATTTTGAGAGTACAAAGCTTGTATGTGTCTGTCAGAATAAAAAGTAAAGATGGCAGGTTTTGGGAACCTTTGTTTTCAAGAGGTATTGAGGCCCTGTTTAAGAAAGAAAAGGAGGTGCACAGCAGGGTGAGGCAACTAGGGAAAAATTAGGTGCTAATGGAATATAAGAATTACAAGAAGACACTTCAGAAAGAAATCCAGAGGGCTAAGTAAGACATGAGGTTGCTCGACTAGACAAGATGAAGGAGAATCCTAAAGACTTCTATAGATATGTTAGGTCAAAAGGGACAATATTGTCCTCTGAAAGATCAAAATGGTAATCCATGGGTGGAGCCAAAAGAGACGGAGGAGATCGTAAATGGATATTTTGCATCTATATTTACTCAGGAGATGGACACCGAGTCTATAGAGGTGAGGCAAAGCAGCAGTGAGGTCATGGACCCTGTACTGATTAGGGAGGAGGAGGTGTCTGCTGTCTTGAGGCAAATCAGGGTTGACAAATCCCCAGGGACTGACAAGGTGTTCTCTCAGACCCTCTGGGAGGCAAGTGCAGAAACTGCAGGGGCCCTAGCAGAGATATTTAAATTACCTTAGCAACAGGTGAGGTACCGGAGAACTGGAGGATAGCTGGAAGACTTTAACAATGAACCAGGAAAATTATAGGTCTCTGACCCTGACATCAGTGGTGGGAAAGTTATTGGGAGGTATTCTAAAAGAATCGATATATGACTAATTGGATCGGCAGAAACTGATAAGGGATAGTCAGAATGGCTTTGTGAGTGGTGTAATACCAAAAACCTCTCACTCAATGTCAACTGACAGACTTCAGGAGAGGGAATCCAGAGGTCCATGAGCCAGTAATCATCAGAGGATCAGAGGTGGAGAGGGTCAGTAACTTTAAATTTCTGGGTGTCACTATCTCACAGGACCTGTCCTGGACTCATCATATAACTGTAAATATCATTGCAAAGAAAGGACAACAGCACCTCTACTTTCTCAGGAGTCTGTGGAGGTTCAGTATATCATCGAAAACCTTGCCAAACTTCTATAGGTGTATGGCGGAGAGCGTACTAACTGGCTGCATTATGGCCTGGTATGGGAACACCAATGCCTTTCAGTGGAAAATCCTACAAAAGGTACTGGATTTACCCCAGTATATCATGGATAAAACCCTCCCAACTACTGAGCAGATCTACATGAAAAGCACATCCATCTTCAAAGATCTTCACCACCAGGCTATGCTCTTTACCTTTTGCTGAGGTCAGTAGAAGGTACAGGTGCTTCAGGACTCGCTACCAGGTCCAAGCACAGTTACTACCCCTCAACCATCAGATTCTTGAACAAAAGGAGATAGCTACACTCATTTATTGTTATAAGGTTATATTATTATTTCATGCTCGTTATTTATTGCTATTTATTTATATCTGCATTCACACAGTTTGTTTACAGTTTACAGTTGCTGTTCTATAGATTTACTAAGTATGCCTACAGAAAAAGATAGAAAGAATCTCAGGGTTGTATGTGGTGACATGTACGTACTCTGATAATAATATTTACTTTGAACTTTGAAATTTGAACCAGCCTTATATAGCTTTTTGAGTATGATCCAGGAAAGCTGATGAAGGCAAGACAGTGGATGTTGTCTACGTGGACCTCAGCAAAGCATTTGACAAGGTCGCATGGGAAGTTGATCAAGATTCAGTTGCTTGGTATTCAAGATACAGTAGCAAATTCGATTAGACGTTAGTTTTGTGGGAGAAGCCAATGAGTGGTAGTAGATAGTTGCTTCTGTGACTGGAGACCTGCGATTTGTATTGTTTGTCATCTATATCAACAATCTGGGTGATAATGTGGTTAACTGGATCGGCAAATTTACAGATGACACCAAGATTGGGATATAATAGACAGAGAGGAAGACTATCGAAGTCTGCAGTGGGATCTGGACCAGCTGGAAAAATGGGTAGAAAAATGGCAGATGGAATTCAATGCAGATAAGTGTGAGCTGTTGCCATCTGGGAGGACCAATCAGAGTAGGTCTAACACAGTGAGTGTTGCAACAGTAATTTGTTGCAATTGAAGGCAGTGGAAGCAAAGTCCCTGGGTGTATTTAAGGCAGAGATTGATAGATTCTTGATTGGTAGGAGGACTAAGTATTATGGGTAGAATGGGGTTGAAAAAATACCAGCTATGATTGAATGGCAGAGCAGACACAATAGGGTGAACAGCCTATTTCTGCTTCTATAGTTTATGGTCTAAGCTAACCATATCCACGGTTGTAGTCACTTAGTGCTTAATCTGGTAAGGAAGGCAAATTCCTTTCCTAAAGTTATGAATGAAAACTTTATGATCATTACGATATTCAACACAATTTCATGGATATTTGCATGGACTGTGAGGAAGGATCTCAGTCTGAAACAATGTCTGTCTATTCATCTCTATCAATACTGGCCGCCCTGCTGAGTTCCTCTAGTATTTTGTGTGTGTTACTCAAGATTTCCAGAATCTGAAGAATCTCTTGTGTTTATAATATTGCTACTAATAGCAGCCTTCTAATTCCTTACTGAATTTGAGTCCCCAGTTACAGATATTACATTTGAATTTACAGCACATCGTCACATAATTAATCTAAATCTGTAGATCACCAACCCACTAACATAACCATAATCCCGCTGTACTCTTGTACTAGATTTCCTGTTGTCCATAATACCAAAAGACTATAAGACATAAGAGCGAAATTAGGGCTGTGTCATTCCATCATGACATATTATCCCTCTCAACCATGTTCTGCTGCCTTCTCCATCACCTCAAGCCCTATCAACCTCCACATTAAATATACTCAATGACTTGGTCGTCAATGCTCCTCATACCCTTACACCTTCTTTTCATTTCTGGAATTATTCTCATGAACCTCTTCTTGACCCTCTCCAATGCCAGCACATCCTTTCTGAGATAAGGGGCCCAAAACAGCTCACAATACTCCAAGTGCTGACTGACCAATAAGGAGGTATGATTGGATATAGTATATTTGCATTTTTGGGAATTGCCTGAAAAGATGGGAGGCTGTAACATAAAGTTATCACTCATGGGGCTAGAGATAGCATAGTAGAGATAGATGGATACATAGAAACAGTAAAGAATAAAGGCTGACTTTCAGGATTACAAAGTATAGTTAATGGGATACATTTCGTATTATTCACAATACCATCCCCACCTTGACATTTCACTCCACTCCACCCTCCCTGATCACAGGATGAGCTAGAAAGGCCAAGTGATCTACTTCAATTTTCTTATGTTCTCAAATATATTCCAGACTAGACATCGTGGTTGATGTTAAATGGCCCAGCAAACCCTAAAAGTACAAGGCTATTTGAAAATGGGTAATAGCTTTTGGCTCTTCCCAAATCATGAAAAAGACGTATCGAAAAATGTTCTGAGGATAGTTTATTCTCTAGTGATTTGGAAGTCGGAGATGGTGACTCAAGTAAACAAAGCAGGGAGGAAGGCATTTGGCTGGAATGCTGGAGAAACTCAGCAGGTCAGGCAGCATCCATGGAAAGGAATAAAGAGTTGATGTTTCAGCTGAGTCCTGATGGTGGTCTCAGCCTGAAATGTCAACTCTTTCTCCCTTTCCATAGATGCTGCTTGACCTGCTGAATTCCCACATCATTGTTTGATCTTTATTTGGTACATTTGCTTCAGTGGTCAGGGATCTGAATACATGAATTGGGACATCATGTTGTGGGTCTACGATATGTTGGTGTTACCACACTTGGAATAATGTGTGCCTAGCTATACAAAGCTGGAAAGGGTGCAAAGGAGATTCACATGGACGTTACCAGAATTGGAGGGCTTGTGTCATAAGGAGAGACTCAATAGTCAGGGATTGTTTCCACCTGGACCATAGGAGCCTGAGTGATGACCTTATAGAGATCAACAAAATTATGAAGGGTGCAGATAAGGTGATGGTCACAGTATTTTCCCCAGAAAAGGGTGACAAAACTAGAAGGTCTAGTTTTAAGACAATAGGGCAAAGATTTAAGGAGGACTTGAGGGACATGTTTCTCACAGAGACATTGTCAGGTATGAAGAACTGCCAGAAAAAGTGTACAATCACATTTTTAAAAGGCATTTAGGCAGGTACATGGAGAGAGAAGATTTACAGAGATATGGGTCAAATGCAGGCAATGGAACCATCTCAGGAAGACATTTTGGTTGGTACAGTGTGAGTTGGGCCAAAGGCCCTGCTTCTGTGCTGTATAAATCTATAACTCTATAAATATTCAACAGTGGTCACTTTATTAGCTACAGCAGGTACTGAGTGTCTGTTCATGGACTTCTGTTGCTGTAGCCCAGCCACTTCAAGTTTCAACATTCTGTGCATTCAGAGATGCTCTTCTGCACACCACTGTCGTAATGCATGGTTATTTGAGTTAGTTTCACCTTCCTGTCAACTTGAACCAGTCTGGCTATTCTTCTCTGACCCTTCTCATTAACAAGGCACTTCTGCTCACAGACTGCCACCCACTGGATATTTTTGTGTGTGTGTATTTTGCACCATTCTCTGTAAACTCCAGAGACCATTGTGCATGAAAATTCCAGGGAATCAGCAGTTCTGAGATCCATAAACCACTCTGTCTGGCACCACGGTAGCGCAGTTGTCAGTGTGGTGCTGTTACAGCTTGGAGCATTGAAGTTCGGAGTTCAATCCTGGTGTCTACTGAAAGGAGCCCCTGTACGTCCTTCCCCATGGAATGCGTGGGGTTCTTTCTCAGGCATAAGATGTACCAGGTAGGTTAATTGGTCATTATAAACTGTCCCGTGGTTAGGTTAGGGTTAATTTGGGGTTGTCAGGAGTTGCTGGGGCAGTGTGGCTTAAAGCACCTGAAGGACCTATTCTGTGCTGTATCTCTAAATAAAAATAACTAAAATAAACAATCATTCCACAGTCAAACAAGAGAGAATTCCACAGTCAATGTCACTTGGATCACATTTCGCCCCATTCTGATGCTTGGTCTGAACAAGAGCTGAACCTTCATGTATTTATGCATTGAGTTACTGCCACATGATTGGCTGATTAGACATTTGTACTAATGAGCACAGGAGTGTACAAGAGTATTTAATGAATTGGCCACTGAATGTCATCTAATTGAGACTTTTGAAATGGTGTGAAGAAAAACCCAGAGCCTGAAGCAAAGAGAAATGGGTCCAGATTTCCCACTTGTAGTAACATGGATATTTTTGACCTTGTCTGTGGTGTCCATCACATCTAGTTGGATTGATGAACTTGTTGGCTTGGAGACTTGTGTTTGAGTAAAATATACATGCACAGAAACTTGACAAAGTTTCAAGTAATGAAAATGAGAGGTAGAAATCAGAGACAAAATAATTGAACAAACATACACGAAATGATTTCCCTACAGACATTCACTGAAAGATAAATTTGCTTGGATAAATATTCCGGTTGTGTCATAGGAAGGAGAGTGTTGTTCACTCCAGGGAATTTGGCACATTCATTTTCTTAACAAAGAATGTTCGACAGGATTAGTCAGCTTGAGTAATCATTCACGTCCGAGAGTGGGAGAGCAAAGTACTCTCTCTGGAGTAGTCAACTGAAGCAATCAGTGGGAGAATAAAGATTACTCCTGGGGATTATTTGACCATGTGTCTGTGGTGAAAGAGGACTCCTCTTACATGTAAAAGAGGACGATTGAAATTGTTAAGTTGTTATTCAATTTTAACAGACCTGAAACTGACACGTTACTGCAAAAAATAAATCTCCTGCGTTAAGTCTGTGACAACATTTGAAAAGAAAGTATTCAATTGTTGGTTAAGTATATGGACAGGAAATACTTAGAGCAGAGGCTCCCAACCTGAGGTCCACAAATTCCTCGGTTAAAGGTGAGAGTCCACAGCATAAAAAGTTTGAGAACCCCTGGTTTAGAAGGATATGGGCTAACTGCAGGTCAATGGGACTAGCTGAAGCAGGCAACTTGTATCCTGATGAAAGGACTCAGCCTGAAATATGGGCTATTCATTCCCCTCCATAGATGTTGCTTAACCTATTGAGTTCCTCCAGCACTTTGCTTATGTTTCTTTGAATTTCCAGCATCTGCAGAATCTCTTGTGTTTACAAGTAAACAACTTGGTTAGCATGGATGAGCTGGGATGAAAGGACTCTTTCTATACAACAATATGACTCTTTTTCTTTATGATCTAATTCAGGTTTTCAAAATGGCTCTTCTATGCTGTGTTAGAGAGTAGAGCCTGAAGTAGAGAGTAAATATCATCAGACTTCTCACTTTTTGTAACACAGTTATCTTTGAGCCCAGAAGTACTGAGGAATATTCTGAAGATGCTATATAGGAAGATTTATACACTTCAGCCATTAGGCTTCTGAACCAGAATGAATAATCTCCACTCTGAAATGATTCCACTAACTTTCAAAGACTCTTCAACTTAAGTTCCCAGTTTTATTTATTTGGTCATTTATTTATTTTGCGGTGTTTGTCTTCTTTTGCACATTAGTTGTTTGTCAGCCTTTGCAAATAGTTTTCCATTGATTATATTGCATTTCATTGTTCTACTGTGAATGCCTGCAAAAATGAATCTTTGAACTTTGACCTTTAAACTTTCATACTGAGGGACACCAGTGGGATAGCTGGTGATGTAATACTGATGATGTGGCACCGATGTGCAACGATGGAAAACTAGGGACATTGGCACAAGCTATTGACACAGCCTTTTAATCAGGTCACTGGTGAACTCTGCAAAATGGAGTCAATAATGCAACCACACAGCTCAGATACTGACGGAGACTGACTTGTGTTCATGCTGGAAAAGACTGTTGGGTGAGTCCGGGTGTCGAGACCCGGAGATCAAACCTGTGGTCAGCGAGTCCTGAGGCTGGTGAAGTCTGAAATTGACGCCTAATGCCTGTGAATCTGCGAGTCTGGAGTAAAGGACTTAAAGACCGGAGATGGCTTGTCCTGTTGGTTGGAGTTTGGGAAGGGGCTTGCTAGCTGCCATTGTCTTATTTTGCTGTTGCTGTTGCTGTTGCTGCTTGTGTTGTTCTGCTGAACATCGTGGGCATGCTATGTTGGCAACGGAACTTGTGGTAACACTTGCGAGCTGTCCCCCAGAACGCAAATGACACATTTTGCGGTATGATACAATATACATATGATAAATAAATCTGAATCTGAATAAACTTTGGCTTCATAAACCATTGGAATGCCCAAGTTTAGTAGTCATAGTCATAATGCACTAGAGCACAGAAACCAGCCCTTCAGCCCTTTTAGTCCATGCTGAACTACTAATTTGCTTAGTTCCATCAACCCACACCTGGATCATAGCCCTTCCTACTCTGCCCATCCATGTACTTATCCAAACTTCTCTTAAATGTTGCAATTAAACCCACATCTATAATTTCCATTGGCAACTCGTTCCACACTCTCACCAGCCTCTGAGCGAATAAGTTCCCCTCATGTTCTTCTTAAACATTTCAGCTTTCACCCTTAACCCATGACCTATAGTTCTAGTCACACCCAACCTCAGTGGAAAAAGCCTGCTTGTATTCATCCTATCTATACACCTCATAATTCTGTATACCCCTGTCAAGTCTCCCCCCATTCTTATATGCTCCATGGAATAAAGTCTTAGCCTATGCGACCTTTCCCTTTAAATCAGGTCCTCAAGTTCTCGCATCATCCTTGTAAATTTTCTCTGTATCCTTGTAACCTCATTGATAACTTTCCTGTAGGTAGATGACCGGAAGTGCACACGATACTCCAAATTAGGCCTCATCAATGCCTTATACAACTTCAACATCCCATCCCATCTCCTGTACTCAATGTTCTGATTCATGATGGCCAATGTGCCAAAAGCTCTTTAATGACCCTATCTACCTGTGATGCCACTTTCAAGCAATTATGGATCCGTCTTCCCAGATTCCTTTAATCTACCCAAGTTTGGAGGCAGTGGTTGAAGAAAGAACTATACTTTCCCCATGCACATTCAGGCAATTGATGCCTTGTAGGCTTACAAATTGCTTTTATTTCACTCATTCCAAACAACTGTTTATCCTGGATAAGTAATCTGCTGAAGCCCACATAATTTATTTGCCCAGGTTTGGTGGCTCCATTTATAACACAGGCAGTGGTATTGCTACTCCTGCACACTGGAGAAGAACATATCAGTCCTGTGGCAAACACACTCAGTCAGTTTTAGTACCACATCTATCTATTTCAGGCAGTGAATCAGATACTTTCTGTGAAATAATTGCACAGAAGTTGTCCAGATGGATAAAGTATTGTTCAAGCAGGCATTAACAAAGGTAACGGGATAGAGAGAGCTGACCTTCTTCAGAAAAAAAAAGATGTATATATATTTCTGTAAGATGTAATATATAAGATATCCGCTCCACAACTGAGATGCCATGGGTTTAAAGCCTCAATATCAGATGCATTTTAAAACACTTAACAAAATGTCGCTCTTGTTAAAGTAAAGGTCTTAACTACTTCTTTTAGAGGTATAGGTCTTAAGGGGATGAAATCTCTCTGACACGCTTACATGAAAAGCATTAGTGTATTAAATGTAAGTGGGATAATGTCTTCAAAAAGAAAGAAAATCTCGCGCTTATATAGTACCTTTCAAAGCATTCCAAAATGCTTTACAGCCAAAAAAAAACAACTTTGAATGTGGTCAGTGATGTGAGGTAAGAGACATATCAACAGACTGGCACACAGCAAATCCTGCACAAAGTGACATGACTATGGCTGGGTAAATTACTGTCTATGATGAAGGCACGAGTGTTTGCAGATGCTGAAATCTTGAGTCACACTTGCGATGCTGGAGGAAACTTAGGCAGAAACTCTGTGGAGGAAAATGGACAGTTATTGATGAGAAACTTCCATTCAGTTTCTCTCTCCACAGATACTGTCTGACGTGATGAGCAGTTTCTGTAGTTTTTTTTATTAATTTCAGATTTCTGCAGTCCAACCTTCTTCTCTTTAGTGAGAAGATCGCTTTACAGAAGTCCAAAAGAGGTGTGTCCTAAGGAGCATTTAGCAAAAGGGAGAGGTAATTGCAAAGATTAGAACCTGGCCAGTAAAATGGGGATTAAACATAAATGATTAGACAGGTTTCTCACTCGAGATCAGATCACCTGAGAATCAAGCCAATGTAAATTGCATTTATGTTATTTCTGTAACATAGGAAGCTGTCTCGAGGTGCTTCACAGGAATGATTATCAAACAAACTGGGATATAAGGCAAGAAAAACAATATTAAAACCAGTACAAAAACTTGTTCAAAGAGCCAAATTTTATTGAGTAGGTAGATGATTTCCTGCTGCCAAGCTCCAGTGACCAGTTCATAAGTTGACAGACTTGCATAGCACAACTATTTGGCCCATCAGCATACATGCCAACCTTTTTGAGCAAACCTATGTGGTCACGGTGAGAAGGTACAAACTCCTTACAGACAGTGGGGCAGTTGAACCTGTCCACTGACTCTGCAATAGCATTATGCTAACCACTGTACTACGGTGCCACACTAAAACTAGAGTTTTGGGTAAGTTGTGATCCATTGTCCTCTAATTTTTTCTATATCAGTATCCCTCAGAATCACTTGGTATATCACCAGCACACACCATATATTTTATTCAGGAAGAAATTTCAGTATAAACTGTTATGGTTTTTTCATACTTCATATTTCTGGGAGGAAATTAATTATTGATATTTCAGGAAGTGTCCTGATGTAGGGTTTTATTCCAAGTACATGGATTTTATTCTATGTAATTAAGTTCAAGTTTATTGTCATGGGCATATATACCCAGAGTATAAATGCCATGAGAATTTGCTTCTTCCAGCAGCAGCACAGTAGATTATAGACATGACAAATATAAATTACATAAACTTAAATTAACATAAATTATACACAGTTTACACAACAAAATACACAGAGGTAGACATAAGACAGTGCAAATTAACGGAAATATAGTCTGAGGTCGATTTGGGGCTTTTCAGGTCAGTTCAAGAACCTGCTGGTGGTGAGGAAGAAGCTAATGATGAAGATTAGTTTTATTTGTCACATGTACATCAAAACATGCTGTTTGCATCAAATCAAATCAACGAGGGTTGTGCTGGGTAATCTACAAGCTTCCAACATCAACACTGAATGCCTACAACTCGTTAACCCTAACCTGTATGTCATTGGAATGAGAGAGAAAACCAGAACACCCAGAGGAAGCCCGAGCGGTAATGGGGAGAACGTATTAACTCTTTACGTACAGTAGTGGAAATCGAACCCCGATCTTACAGATGGTGCTGTAAAGCGCTGCGCCAACAGCAAATAGCTGCCCCAGTAAGCTGTTGCTGAACTTCGGGTCTTCGTGCTGCTGCACCTCCTGTTTGACGGCACCAATGAGAAGAGGGTTTGTCCCAGATGGTGAGGACCATGAAACTGCGTATAGATATAATGATGGAACTAGCTGGGTTGACCACGCTCTGTAGACTCCTGTATTCCTGTGCATTGGAGCTTCTTTATCAGGCTGTGATGTAACCATTCAGAATGTTTTCCAAAAATTAAATTAAATTAATAATTCATAGGGTAAATTTAAAGCGCAGTTTAATTGGCTCTTGATTAGTTAGGATATGAAAGGATATGGGGAGAAGGCAGGAGAATGGGGTTGAGAGGGAAAATAAATCAACTGATAGAATGGAGGAGCAGACCCAATGGGCTGAATGGCCTAATCCTGCTCCTATGTCTTATGGTCTTAAGGTAATGAAAAACACTAATGTCAGTAATACAGTCATCTCATGAAACATTCTGGTTGCTGTGAAAACTGATGTCATTCACAGTGGTCCTTCATGGAAAGAAATCTGATATCCTTTCCCAGTCTGCCGTGAATGTGCCCCCAGACCCACAGCTATGTAGCCGATGTCTCTTTTCAAATGGCCCAACATTTCGCTGACTGCAAGGGGCAGCCCAAAAACTCAAGCCTTTCTGTTGGTGCACAACCAAATGAAAATAGAGCTCTGTCCCAATGATATCATCTGAACTCTTCCACAGATCTTTTTTCCCATAACTAAACCCCACTTATATTCCCAATTCTAAATTTACGATTGCATTATCAAAACTGCACAATCCACAATTCATTCCACCTTGGGCCACACCCTTGCCAGTATGCGCTCCTCCTGTGTTTAAATGGATGCCACCTCCTCTAGTATAAATTGAATTTTGTTGTCACGTTTTCAGGACTGCATTAGGACCTCTCAGATAGATTATAGCCTTGTATTCATTGCCAGACATCCATTATCCTTCATCTGTGGTCCCATAATGTAATACATAGAAGCTGGTTAATTGAAATACCAAGTCCCTTTTATCTAATTATTAAACAAGCACTTAAATGGGAGTGATTGCCCATCCAGGCAAACAATCCCTTTAAATGAATATTCTCATTAACAGGGTAACAATTAACTTGCCCGTGTATCGAAGGATATCACCCAGTACAATAGACGGCTGCAAAAAGAAGCCTGCCCTCTCCCTTTGTTTGGCCTGCAGTTGTTCTCTTTCACTGTTATCGAGAATTAGATCTGCACAATTCCTCCGCCAACACCCCCCCCTCCACTTTAATGTAAAATTCTGCTCTTGAACAATATATCGTACAAAGCATGTTGCCATGGTTCGCTCCGCAGATGAAATTCAGTGCTCAGGCAGCTAATTCAGAATGATATATCATCATACTGAATAATTGTGACAAGCACAGACGATATCAGCGCTTGTTTGTTTGCACAATAACCTGCGCATTAAGAAAACCACGGTGACTGTCTTCAGCTCAGCAGTCAGCTATTTCATCATATGCCACTGCACCAGATGTTATGGTTTGATAACAGACTTCACTATATTTGTTTCACATCTAAGATTACTTCTGAAAATGAATCACTTTACGGCGCTCCCAACCATTTATTAAAAAAAAAGGGACAGGATTTGAACCTTCAGAACACTAACTATCCCCTGCAGCTTGCGGCCTTTGAGCATTTTTTAAATCAATATTCTGTTTAATTTTATACCTCATTTGCCAGACAATATTGTGCAATTAATAGGGGAATTGGTTAAAAAATGAATATTTATGCCTGCTTTGTTCTCGCCAGTAAGATGAATTGTGTTGTTCCGACTTCTGAGTTGGCTTGGCAAGACTTAGTTACAGATTTTTAATTTGTTCTGGAGATGTTTTTGTCTGTCCTCAGATGTCCTGGGGAAATAGTACTGGTGGGCCTTCTTCCTTTGGATCCACATTCTCCCCACAGTTTCCCCCTCCAACCGTGTGGGTTTCCTCCGGGTGCTCCAGTTTCCTCCCATATTCCTTCAGGTCCCTGATTTTAGTACCCTTGCTAGGGTTAGCGAAGCCCATTGTTACCTCAAGCAGTGAGAGATTTATGTAATTTTCAGGGTGATTTGAACGTGATGACGTTCCTGTAGAGGTGAGGCTTACGGGGAATGAAACTGTAAAGTTAAATAAAGGTGGTTCCATCGCACATCCTAAAAATAGGTGTGTCGATTGATGAATTGGTCACCATTGATTGCTACTTGCATGTAGATGGGAGCTGAGGTTGAAACAGAGAGAATGAAGTAAGTTAGGTTAGCATTAATTAATAGTATAAACATCGGTTTCTCTGGGTGCTTCAGTTTTCTCCTATATTCTAAAAACATACAAGTTAGGGTTGGTAAGTTGTGGGCATGCTATGTTGGCACTGCAAGCATGGTGATACTTAGAAGCTGCCCTAGTGTATCCCCAGTGTGTCAGTCATTGATGCAAATGACACATTTTTCAATGTTTCGATGTTTCAATGTACTTGTGACTAATAAACGTAACCTTTATCTAAAAGCGTAAGAAGCTGAAGTGGAATAATAAGAAGTTGTGCAGATTAATAGAGTTTATAAATGGCGAGAAGGCACTCTACAGAGGGACCTTGGCATCCTTGTACATAGATCATTGCACGTTAACTTGTGGTGGAAGTTAGAAAGCAAATGTTGTGCTGTCTTTCAGTGGAAGAGGATTTGAGTACAGGAGTAGCAACATCTTAGCAGAATTATATAGGCTCTGGTGAAACTGCACCAGGAAACTGGATATAGATTTGGTCTCCTTACCCAAGGAAGATGAGAGGTATTGATAGTGTGGATAGCCAGCACCTTTTTCCCGGGCGGAAATGGCTAATACGAGAGGGCATAAATTTAAGATGATTGGAGGAGAGTATATGGGGGTGTTTGGCGTATGTTTATTACGCAGAAAGTGCCAGGTGTATGGAATGTGCTACCGGGGGTGGTCAGAGTGCCAGATACTTTAAGGACATTTAGGATACTCAGATAGGCACGTGGATGTAGGAAATGTGGAGAGCTAGGTAGGAGAGAAGAATTAGATTGACTTTGGAGTAGGTTTAAAAGTCAGCAAAACATCATGGGTTGAAGAGACTGTACTGTGCTTTACTGTTCTATGAAAGACATCCTTGAGATGGGGGAGTGCAACAATGGGTTGCACTGTGTTGAGGGAATTGTAACTGAGTGAAATGAAGCTCACTACAGTAAAGGTGATGACTTGAAAATAAAATCACTAATAATTGAGGGATGATGTTCCCATAGTTTTGACATCTAGGACCAGGGGTCACCATTCCAAAAGCAGAGGATTTGGGATTTTGCAGTTAGGAGAGAATTGGGAAGAAAGTTCTTTACACAGGGAGGATAGAAAATCTTTAGAATGCACGGAATGTCATGCAGGTCGGTATTGTAAACATTGGGATTGCAGTGTGGTTTACATGCAGAAGGCACATCAGCAGCTGTATTTCATTGGGAGCTTGAGAAGATTTGGTATGGCACCAAAGACTCTAACAAAGTTCTACAGATGTACCATGGAGAGCATACAACTGGTTGCATCGCCGTCAGAGTAATGCAGATACAGGACGATACACTGGCAGGTCTGTGCGTGGATCTTGGTGGAAGGAGTGTCCCATTATTTATTGGAATAGCAGTCTCTTAACTAGATGACTCAGCCAGCCACCATTAGCAAAAACCTTTGTACCTTGCATGATGCCCTCAAAGCAGGACTGGGAAAAGCTGCAGAGGGCTGCAAGCTCAGCCAGCTCCACCATGGGCAGTAGCCTCCCCAGTGCTGAACATATCTGCAAAAGGTGAGGCCTCAAAAAGGGAGCATCTGTTGCCATGCAGGGCAGGCTGTCTTCTTGCAACTACCATTAGGAAGAGGTACAGGAGCCTGAAGACCCACATTCAAAGTTTTAGAAACAGGTTCTTCCCCTCCTCCAACTGATCTCTGCATTGTCAATGAACTAACCCTTGAACACTACCTCACTATGATTTGCTCTCTTTTTGCACTTCTTATTTAATTTAATTCTTAATATATATCTCTTATTGCATTGTAAGGCATTGCACTGTACTAGTGCCACAAAACAGCAAATTTCACAAAACCTGTCAGGTATATTCTGATTCTGATTCTGATTCTGATTCATTTACAAAGGCGTCTTTGAACTGGGACACCAAGAGACACCAAGTCTGAAGTGTGCTTACCCTTAGGGTGGGAGTGCTTAAGTTAAAGTGCTAAATAGTCAGTGTTTCATCATATGGCAAGACAGACTTGGAGTAACTCGTGTTTTAAGTAGGATCTTGTTCCCATAAGATGGTGCTGCATTTGATCACAGTGGCTTCTTTGGGATCAACCATAAATGTTATTGTCCTTTTTAAGTACATGCTTTATGATCACAAGATCCTGCTGGACATTCAGAACTTAAACTACTGCACGTCTGCCCCATCAGCGTGCTGCTCATTGGTGGAAAAACTGAGGAAGCTAGACTTCGTGAGGATCGTGCTGCCCTGCCTGCATCAGAGAGGCGTCAGTGTGCGAAGGAGATGTGCAGTCTAACAATGAGTGATCATCTGAGTCGCTTTTCTTGTGATAATAGGACCCTGTTGCACATTGTTAATGTGAGAAGCTCCAAGTCTGATTCACGGATTTATTGGCGGACAGCGGGGAGCTGCGTGGCCTGGGTTGAGCGAGGACTAGGCCTCAAGCCGCAGGGTCGCCTGTTTACAGTTGCACAGGAGAGAGGTGTCAGAGTTAGCACACTCCACCAGAGGATGACTGTCCAAGCTGGAGATTGTGATGCCCCCCCCCCCCCCCACAGTGTTCGGTTGGCAGAAGACAAGCCATATTGTGTTTGACTGCAGATTTCTGCTACATTCATGAACTCAGGGTCTTGGACTATATTTTTTTGTATGATTGTATTTTACTGATATCTTATATGTGCTCTATGTGCTGTGTGTGAATGTTGGTACTGTGCTTTGCACCTTGGCACTGGAGTAACACTCTCTCTTTTGGCTGCATTCATGGCTATTCACGTATGATTGAATGACAATTAAACTTTCTTCCTTTATTAATCTTTTTATTGATTTAAAAGGAGCATAAATACAATCAAGAGGAGAATTAGCTCAAATACATATATCAGTAACAATATAAACCCAAATTAAGATAAACATTGTCAAAATCATAGATATTGTTAAGCTAGTATAAAATATGTAATTAAAGAATGAAAATAACAATTCTCCTCTTATCAGTATATGAAGAGAAAAGGAAAAAACATTGGGTTTTAAATGAAAAGAAAAAAAACCTACTACACTATAAAAAAAACAAAAAAAAAATTAAACTTGAACTACGAACTATGAACTGTGAATGGTCGGGCCCTGTGGAGTGCTGTTGAAAAGAAACACCTTGGAGTACAAGTACAAGGTTTCCTGAAAATGGGAACAAAGACACTTGTCTTTATCGGATGAGGCATTGATTAAAAGAGTTGGGATGTCATGCGACAGTTGTAGGATACATTGGTTAGGTTGCACTTGGAGTATTGTGTGCAGCTTTGATTGCCAGTCTGTAGGAAGAACATGGTTAAACAAAAGGCAGTGCAGAAAAGATTGGACTGGAATTGGCATTGGTTTGTTATTATCACATGTACTAAGATACCTTGAACAGCCTGTCTTGCATTCTATTCATATAGATCAAGTCATTACATTGTACATATTACACAGTAAAACAATTCACAGAGAGAATGAATCTGTGGAATTTGCTGCCCAGGAAGGCAGCAGAGGCTACTTACTTAAACATATCTAAGACACACATTTAGATAGATTTTTGCAGAGCAAGGGAGTTATGAGAAAAAGCAGGTAGATGATAGTTGAGTCCATGGCCAGATCAGCAAACATCTTATTGAATGGAGGAGCAAGCAGGCTCGATGGGCCATATAGCACATATTCTGCTCCTATTTCTTATGTTCTTAATAACAGAATGAATAATAAAGTGTAACAGCTATAGATAAAGCGCAGTGGAGGTAGACAATAATGGGCAAAATCAAAAGAGGTTAGATTGTGAGGACAAGGGCTCATTTTATGGTATATTTATAAGGACGTCTGGATTGGAAGGCTTGAGTTTTGAGAATAGGTTGGACAGTCTGGGACTGTTTTCCTTGAAGTGACATGGGCTGAGAGGTGACATGATAAAGCTATATAAAATTATGAGAGCTCTTGATAAGAAAAATATCCAGTGATGTTTTCCAAGGTAGCAGTGCAGAGGTTTAGGGTGAGAGGGAAGAGATTTAAAATGGATCTGAGGAGGAGACATTTTCAGGACATAGAATAGGTGATACCTGAAATGAGCTGCCAGAGAAGGTAGGAAAAGTAACAACGCTCAAGAGGCAGTTGAATGAGCAGGGCATTGGGAAATACAGAATTCATGCAAGCAAGTGTAATTAACATAAATAGGCATGGTGGTCAATGTAAACTTGGTGGGCCGAAAGGCTTGTTTCTATGCTGTAAGTTCTATGACTCTGACACACGTGACTGATCTACTGATTGCAATATAGGGACCCGCCCACAGCCAATAAAAGCAGGAACAAATCACATTTTCACTCATGCTTTCCTCCCACAAAGCTCTGCCTTGGAACACAAATATCCGAGAGATCAGGAACACCACTAATAAGAATAAGGTTTGGACAAGCAACACTGAAAACCAGAGAGCCGTGATACATTTAAACTTTGGTTACTGGAGAGATGCCTTCAAATTGAATGTGAGATCAGATAACATGTGATCAGACTCTCTTTGAAGCCAAACACTTAAAATATAATAGAAAGGCGCCTTTTCTTCATATGTTTATGAGGGATATAGTGTAGATATTGAAGCTCTTCATAAACAAACTTTAAAATGGTGCAGGTCCAATATTGTTTTGTCTCTCCGATACCAGTGGTGGATTTCAGACAAATCAGACTGGGCTATAATGGTTGCAGCCATCAAGGCAACATCTTCGCTTGTTCAGCCTGACTGGCATATATAGTTTCAGTGGACCCAGACATATCCAAAACAAGTGGGAGTATTTCCCTTTGCAAAGAACCAATGCATTTACCGAAGGAAGGGCACCGTGACATAACAAGCTGGCGTCCCTGCTACTGATGGAGTGATTATCACTGAGACATGTCTGGTGCGAAAGGCTGATCAAACACTCAAGCTTAGCATCATGAAGTAAAAATACAAGCTACAGTGAATGCTTGTGATTTTACTTTGTTGTTGATTTAACAGCCATTATATGATTTTTCTTAAATTGATTTGCATTATTTAAAAAAAACCTGTGTGAACCTTACCCTGTCAGTGTGCAGTGTGTGTGTATGTGTGTGTGTGTGTGTGTGTGTGTGTGTCTGCGTCTGTTTGTGTGTGTGTGTGTGTGTGTGTGTGTGTGTCGCTGTCTGTGTGTATAGGTCTGTGTGCATCTTTGTCTGTGTATGCTTGTCTATGTCAGTGAGTATCCTTTACGTCTCATAGACAAATTTCATGACATATGTTATTAATGATAACATTGATTCTGATTCTGACGGGAGAGAGAGAGAGAGCGAGACAGAGTGTGTGTGAGTTTGTCAGTCTGCGTCTGTGTATATGTGTGTGTATGTGTGTGCAAGTGCCCGTGCGTGTGCACGCAAGTGCTTGTTTGTATTTATGAATATTTGTGCATGCACATAAATGTGTGGTTGTGCCTATTTCCTAAACTCCTTTCTCCATATGTATGTACTACATAATGCTTTATCTATTTATGTACATCTATGTACAGTTTAATTTAACACCATTTCCTGTACAGTCTGCACACCCGCACATCTACAGTGACAGTGAAGAATTTCTACCAAAAATCAGCCATTATCGAGAACCTAGCAAATGGAGGTGACCACAAAAATTGGGGGGGAAAAAATGAAAATGTTCTTGCAGCATTGCAGAGAAGAGGGAAGGCAGGGTTTGATCTGACTCTCTGAATGTGTCAGATGCACATAAGAGAGCAAAGGACAAAAATGATCATCTATTGATGGTGTAGAGCAAATAATTAGGTTGCTGATTTACTCTAGGGACCTTGGCACATTAAGAAATTAGGAGAAACCTTGAAAGGTTAATGAATATCTGAATTCTGAGCTTAAGGTCACTCTGAGTTACTATTAACTTGAACATTAGCAATCTTTAAGCCAGAAATTATGGTGGAAATAATATCTTGACTAATTCTGGCACTGTAAAATCTGCTCCATCTGGTAAATGGAAGAGATGGTGTGGTATTAATCTGAAGAAAAGCAGAGGGTTTATTCTGGTGTTCTGGTCAATATTTATCCCTCAGTCAGAAAGCAGATCAATAGTTCTTAATAATATTGCTGTGTGTGGAAGATAGTCCTTTGTATGTTAGTGGCAACCTATCCTACATGACAACAGTAACTACATTTCACTTGTACTCCCTTAGTTTCTGCGTATATATGAATCAGGTTCAGAAGTAGGCTGCTCTATCATTCAACAACATAATGGCTGATTTAACAGCAACCTCAACTCTGCACTTAGACCATAAGACATAGGAGCAGAATTAGGCCACTCGGCCCATTGAATCTGCTCCACCATTCCATTCTGGCTAATATATTATCCCTCTCAACACCATTCTTCTGCCTTCTCCTCGTTACCTTTGACATCTTACAAACTGAGAAACTATTAACCTCCACTTTAAATATACCCAATGACGATTTGCCTCCACAGCTGTCTGTGGCAATGAATTCCACAATTTACTATCCTCGATTAAAGAAATTCTTCTTTTTCTCTGTTCTAAAGGGATGTTCTATTCTGAGGCTGTGCCCTCTGGTCCTACACTATAGGAAACATCCTCACCCCACCCACTCTATTCTGAGCCATTCAATATTCAAAAGGTTTCAATTAGATGCACCCTCATTCTTCTACATACAGCAGGTATAGGGCCAGAGCCGCCAAACCCCTCTCCTTTGTTAACTCTTTCATTCCTGTGATAGTTTATCTCAATTCATGGATAACTTTCACCCCCTTGTTTATCGGTAGTCTATCTACTCTGCCCTAAAAATACTCAAGGATCTAATTCAAGGAAAAAGGACTCATAATGCACCAAGAGAAAATGTATTGCCTTATCTCTATTTTAAATGGCTATGCCTTCTTCAAGGTTAAGTTTGTTGTCCTGTGCCAAGTACCTGTCTACATAGGTCCAACAAAAACTTGCTTGCAGCAGCATCACAGACACACAACGTTCACAAGAAAACAGTATATTATACAAGAAAGATCTCAATGAGAGCAAAGGCATAGAGCAAAGTGGTGAGAGTAGTCATATGGTGTTTCTATGCTGAAGTGGTGATTAGGTTGTGCAGGTTGGTTCAAGAACCAAATGTTTAAAGGGGACTACCTGTTCTCGAACCTGGTGCTGCAAGTTTTCAGGTTTCTTAAGCAGATCTGTGTTTAGATTCTTCTTTGGAACATCTTCTCAATCCACCCCACCAAAACCATAAACATGGAAAGAACAGCATTTATTTTAACATTAATTAAAATATCTGTGGTGATTTCATTGAATGCCTATTTAGACTGAAAGATTATGTATATAATGACATAGAATAAACCTGGTGTTCCAGTTTCCTACAACATGTAACGTGGAGTAGAAGCTTTTAGACCAATATAATAATTCAGGTACAACCAATGGATGTGATTATCAGGACTCTAAACACAGAGGCACAAGCTGTTGTGTAATCGGTCTTACAATTGACACTGAGAAGCATTTTATTGATTTAAATTAGTAATATTCATTTAAATGCATCCACCATTATCAAAGGAAAAGGCTAATTATCATCACCATCCTTGTGCAGTTCCTCAGCCAGCTCCATCATGGGCACTAGTCACCCACCATCGATTTTTAGATTAAGGTCTGTCACGAGCCTTGTGGCCCATCAGCCTGGTGCTTATGCCAGTTTCCACCCACCGTCAAAGACCTCTTTAAAAGGAGATGCCTCAAAAAGGCACGATCCATCACTCAGGTCCCTCTTCTCATTACTACCATCAGAAGGGAGTACAGGAGTCTGAAGACACACAATGAATGTTTAAGGAACAGCTTCTTCCCCTCCACAGTCTGGTTTCTGAATGGTCAATGAACCTCACTATTTTTACACTGCTTCTTTAATTTATTCTATACTGCATATCATTGTAATTTATAGTACATTTTATACATTGCTCTGTACTGCTGATATGTCAGTGATAATAAACGTGATTCTGATTCTCACTACCCAGCAATGAATAGCACAGTGACACAGCGAGTAGAGGTGCTATTCATTTATAGTGACCCAGGTTCAGTCCTGACTTCAGGTGCTAGTTATAAGGAATTTAATCTTTCCTCTTTCAACCACATAGCTTTCCTCCAGGCACTCAGCTTCCCTCCCACATCCCAGAAATGGATGGGGTGATCATTTAATTTGTCACTGTTGCTTCCCACTAATGTGTAAATGTGAGTTGAGGTTGAAACTGAGAACAAAATGGGTTAGGACAGCATGATTAGAAAAGGGCAGCATGACGACATAACAGTTAACACAAGCACTTTACAGAAGCGGTGATCACCATTCAGGGTTTGATTCCTGCTGCTGTCCGCAAGGAGTTTCTACGTTCTCTCCATGACAGCACGACTTTCCTCCCACGTTCCAAAAATGGTTAGTAACAATTAGGGTTAGTAAGTTGTGGAAATTCTATGCTAGTGCTGGAAGCATGGTGACATTTGTGGATTGCCCCAGGACAATCCTTTGACTGTGTTGATCATTGATGCAAAAAAATGACACATTTTCCTGTATTCTTCTATGTACAAAGTGGCAAATGAAGTTTCTTTAAGTAGGTGCTTGATGGTTATTTTGGGCTCAGTGAGTCACAGGATCTACTATGGCTCTAAGTGTATCAATCAAAGTGGTTCATTATGTGTAATCTTAAAATCATAGAACCATTGAATCATAGAGCATATAGCACAGAAATAGGCCTTTCTAGCCCATCTTGTTCTCACTGATTATGCTACCTATCTGCTCTAATCCTACTTTTTTCAAAATTAGGCCTATGCTTTTCCTAGGCCCAGATCCCTCTGTGGTCTTGCTGCCATCATATCCTCTGTCACCAGAGTACAGGTAACAACAACATTTTGCTTGAAAGAGTTACCCCTCAGAACTCATCAATATAATTCTCAGAACCATTAATATAATTAGAAAATGTCACAAACTGAAAATATAGTCTTTTACCTTGACAATGAAAATTACTGGAAGTTGAGGGAACACACACCAATCCTCATTAAGGGATCAACAATGGAAAGAGTGACCAGTTTCAATTTTCTGGGTGTCAGCATTTCTGAAGATCAATCCTGAGCCCAACATCTTGATGCAATTACAAAGAAGGCATGCCAGTGGCTATATTTCATTAGGATTTTGAGGAGACTTTGTAAGTCACCAAAGGCACTCGCAAACTTCTACAGATTAGATTAGATTAGATTGTGAGGACACTCAGTCCTCGTTTATTGTCATTTAGAAATGCATGCATTAAAGAATGATACAATGTTTCTACAGAATGATATCACAAGAAAACACAGGACAGACCAAGACTAAAACTGCCAAAACCACATAATTATAACATACAGTTATGACAGTGCAAAGCAATACCATAATTGGATAAAGAGCAGACCATGGGCACGGTAAAAAAATGTCTCAAAGTCCTGATAGACTCATCATCTCACGCAGGCGGTAGAAGGGAGGAACTCTCCCTGCCATGAACCTCCAAGCGCCGCAAACTTGCCGATGCAGCACCATTGGAAGCACCCAACCGCAGCGAACTCTGAGTCCGTCCAAAAACTTCGAGCCTCTGACCAGCCCCTCTGACACAGCCTCTCTGAGCACCATCCTCTGCCAAGCGCTTTGACCCCGCCCCCGCCACCGAGCAACAAACAAAGCCAAGGACTCGGGGCCTTCTTCTCCGGAGATTCTGGACCACACAGTAGCAGTAGCAGCAGCAGCGAAGCAAACATTTCAGAAGTTTCACCAGATGTTCCTCTGTGTTCTCACGTCCGTCTCCATCAAATCAGGATTGTGCATGGCACCCTACTTGACAAATAACAGACATCACCACCGGAGTGGCCGCTGCGAGCTGCGTTGCGCCGCCATCTTCTCCTCCTGCCTTTTCCATGGTACCATGATATACCATGGACAGCATTTTAACTGGTTGCATCACTGTCTGGGACAAAGAATCATAACGTTGTTCTTCCCAACCACGCATTCACAACTTCACCTCTCCTCTGGTGGCAGTTCATCTGTTTGAAACATTAATTCTTCTTTCTTTCTGCTGTCTGAATTACTAAACGTTTACAGCTGGTTATGAATATGTTTCAGTCATTCATAATGTAGCAGAAATAATAAATCAGAAATTTACAGAATACCAAGAACCATGCAGTGGGTGAAAGTTAAGCTGTTACATTCAGTACAAAGGCAGATTTAGCGCCCAAGGCCCAGAGCTGTACTTTGAAAAGGGTACTGTTCTCTTCCAACTAAGCAGACACAAACCAGGTCAATACAATGCAGAGAGCTTCAAGCCCATTGTCATTGCTTAACTTAATGTGGTGTTTCATGGGGTGCTGATTGCCCCCTCAGCTCAATGGTTCGTTTAACCAACACATCACTGCCTGATGCCCTAAAGTTTTTGTATAATATGCAAGGCATGCGTAGGGAGAATAATGGAATAGAAAATAGAACATAGAACATAGAAAAGTATAGCGCAGTGTAAGACCTTCACTCCATGATGTTGTGCCAACCTTTTATCTTTCTCTAAGATCAATCTAACCCTTCCCTCCCCCATAGCTCTCCATTTTCTTTCATCTATGTCCTTGTCTGAGAGTCTCTGAAATATCATAATATATCTGGCTCTACCAGCACACCTGGCAGTTCATTCCATACACTTACCACACTCTGTATTTCTCCCTCTCTCTCTCTCTCTCTCTCTCTCTCTCTCTCTCTCTCTCTCTCTCTCTCTCTCTCTCTCTCTCTCTCTCTCTCTGGCTATCCATCAACGTGTGCGTGAGTGGATTTTAGGTGAGTAGGGGGTTGCACAGGTCCAGACCCACCCTCTCGACATCCCCTCCCAGATCCAGTGGCATGGTGGGGTCCAAGACGGCTGGGGGAAGTTCTGTTGCAGTGAATGGCCAGACCAAGCTTTGATGTAAGGGATGCCTTTTCCGCTCTTCACGGCACGTGCTTGCTAGATGGCCGCTGACCCTACGAGAGGGTTCACCTACCCTTTGACAGGTCTTGTTTTTCATCCTGCAGGATGTTAGCCACCTTCCTCACCAGGCAAGCCTGGTGGGGGAGCTGGTTTTGTTGCCAACCACCCAGCCATGTGACAGGTAGTACTGGGTTACATGGTACCAGTAGCACTCAGACTGGTGACCTGACCAGAATCTGACTCTGTATATAAATCGTACTGTACCTCTGACATCCCCCTTTATTTTGCTCCAATCACCTTAAAATGATGTATTTAATATTTCAGTAATATTGTAAAAGTATTGTTTGATTAAGCATTCTTTGTTGTTTACGTAATTCATTATGGGTTACGTATAAGAAGTAAGTGAATGGCATACATCATTACACCACCACCTCATATGTGAGCGCCTCACTAAAGGAAAAACTAATTACACAAGTATTCCAGGCTCTCACAGTGGCAATGAGGTAGTTATAAAGCAAACGTAAGACATCTACCTACCTGTTGAAGCACAGCATGTTTTTTTCTTTGGAAGGGGACAGAAATGTTTGAGTTTTAAAAAAGCAAAAAATATGGACAACATTTATGAGTCCACCTACAAACAGTGAGTGTTAGGTGATAATAATGATAATAATAAATAAAAAGAAGCAGAGATGATTGGCAACAGTGGTAGCATATTGGCACAGTACAGGCGACTAGGTTCATTTCCAACTTCTGCCTGTAAGGAGTTTGTACGTTCTCCCTGTGACCACATGGGTTTCCTCTATATGAACTGATTCCTTTCACAATCCAAAGACATATTGAGGGCAGCATGGCTCAAAGGGCCAGAAAGGCCTATTCCGCTCTGTGTTTCAATCAATCAATAAGTAAATAAAATAAGGTAGACATATTTGATTGCAAAATAGCTAATTGGATAACGTGTTATTCTGAATGAATTGTGAGTATCTTGAAGGAAATTAAATAGTCAATGAGAAATGAGTGCCAGTGTTGGTGAGTGCAGCGAATGAAAAAGCATACAGTTAGCTTAGAAGTTCAGCTGCTTCAAACGAACCAGCCGAAATGAGCTTTGTTGATATCGTGAATGTAACGCAGGAACAATTAGAACCAAAACCATTGCTGATTGCAGAACACTTCAAGTGGAATAAAAAAGAAGGGGTGTCCATTTCATCTTATATGGCTGAACTGAAGAAATTATCTGTGCATTGTCAGTTCAATGATAGGCTTAATGATATACTCAGAGATTGTTTAGTTTGTGGAATCTTACAAGAAATTATTCAAAGATAGCTCCTAACTGAAGTACAGCTCACATTTAAAGGAGCAATTGAAATTGCTAAATCAATGGAAACAGCAGACAGAGATGCAATAGGGTTGCAGTCATGAATGACAGTGATCATGCCATTACACAAAATGAGTTTAAACGGCATTTCAAAGATACTGAATTGAAGCCCGGAGGTATCCAACTAAGGACTTATATTGGACAAAATATAAAACCTGTGGGAATGACATTCATAACAGTGAAATACAACAACCAGCAAGCTATATTGAGCTTGTATGTGGTAAAAACAGGAGGGCTAGCATTGTGGGGCCGTGATTGGCTGAGACAAGTACAACTTGATTGGAGATCCATGCACTATTTGCATGCCACATCCCCTGCAATAGAGTCAACTGAAAGCAAATTAAGAAAAGTACTTGATGATTCCATAGCCTACAGGTGGAGATGGAAGAATAACCCAAATTGTTTCTCACCATAACGCTCACAAAGGTCTTTCTTGCTATAATAGGCTTATTTTTGTGTAACATTTGTACCTGCACTTTGGCCGAATACTATTGACCAGGTACTGCAAGAATGCCTGGGCAATCAGTGTTACCTGAATGACATCATTATGACCCGTCAGGATAACAAAGAAGGTCTCCAAAATCTCACACAGCAGTAAAAAGATAAGAAGATTATGAGCTCAGAGCATGACACAACAGGCATGTATTATTTAAACCAAGCATCACTTATTGTGTTCACGCCATTGACGCACAAGGTTTACATAAGGGTCCCAAGAAAATTCAAGCAGTGGTGGATGCCCCAAAGTCAAAGGATGTGTCACAGTTGCAGTTCTTTTTAGGATTTGTCAATTTCTATAACAGTCTCCTGTTAAACCTGGCTACTGTGCTCCATCCTCCTTATTACAGATTGGGAAGAAATGGCCTCTTCTCAAGGACAGATAGTCCAGAATACTTAGCCAGTGGTAATAAAGAATGGATTGCAAGCAATGTCAGCAGAACACACTGCACTGACACTGAATCAGAAGCTCACCAATTTCCTCCTTGCATATTGCAATACAGCATACTCCATAAGCAACAGCTCACCAACTATGCTGCTCCTCGATCATCCCTTGTGCTCGAGCTTGGATCTCCTCAAACCCAATTTCCGAAGGAGTATTCAGAAAAAACAGTTGAGACAAATTGAGGGCTCCTCAAACAAGGAGCTTCGATGTTGCACTCCTGGACAAGCAGTCTTGGTGAAGGACTACGGAAGTGATCAAAAGTGGGAACTTGGAAGGATTGAGGGCAGAACTAAACCACTCTCCCATATGGTGGAGATTGCATCTGATTACATCTGGAGACAACATATCGATCAGTTGAGGGGAACAGAGTCAATTGTTAGAGAAGAAAAGTCTCCAGAGCTGTTAGAACCTCTTCCTGCAGTCGCAGAGTCCACTTCTACAACTGTCACAGAGGAGGCAGCATCCTGGGAAAACTCCACTGCACCCTCTCTAAAATGTCTACCTTCTTCCTATAATGAGGTAACTGGAATGGAACACAATATTTCAAGTGTGGTCTAATCAGAGTTTTGTTGAGCTGTAACATTTCCTCATGGGTCTTGAATTCAGTTCATTGATTAATGAAGGCCAACACTCCATATGCCTTCTTAGCCACCCTATCAACTGAGCAACAACTCCGAGGAATGTTCCACAGTTGCCAACGTTGCTGACACAATGCTGGAAAAACATCAGAGCACCTGAAAACAGAGCATGGTCACAATAAACAACCTTTTCAGATCAGTTAATCTGCCTCCACCAACATTTTGACTGGACAAATTGCGAAGGGAGCAATGTAGTCATAAAAGGACCTCTTAATCTGGAAATCTGTGGGCTACTGTTACAAGTATATTATGGAAGTTGTAGAAATATTTTCCCATTCTCAATTTTACTTGCAATCAAAGGAATTGAAAACCGTGAAGGAAATGGAAGGAGCATGTAGTAATTTCTGCTCCTGTGACAAGTAATGACTTCAGGCTTGCTGACTACACTTGAGTCATGCTTTCTGTGAAAGTTCCCTCTCTGCGCCAGGTAGGTGGCTGTGGAGATAAAGAGAGGACAAATAAATCAAAACAGAATAAAATAATGAAATGTCCAGAGTGAAAAGAAAGGAAGCAGGGAAGAAAAATGATCAAGCACACTATAAGATGTGAGAACTCTGTTCTGATACATAATGGCAACCTTCAGTGTGACAAAGTGCTTCACACTGCAGAGGTATACTGTTAGCAAGATAGTATCAAACTGAAATTTGGTGTGCAAGCACTTAAGAATTATTTGTGGCACAGTTAGTTGCATTCTTCCAATCTCAGTAAACACAAAAAAATAGCAACTTACTGACCTCATGATACCCCTTAGAGGGGGCCACTATTGACCTCAGCATGAGACTATTTGCAAAAATTGGATCTTTGGACCTTAAGGTTCAGGTTCTGCCAAATAATTTACTGGGCACCACATTGTACAATGCTTTCAAATTTACAAAACAGCACATTATTCACCTTCCCTTGGGGATCTTCCGTAATTGTAACCAATTTTGTTGGAACACTTAGCTGATGTATGCCTTGGGCCTGAAGAAAATCAAGTGGAGATATCACATCTTTGACTTTTGAGTGTAAACACTGGACTAGTAAAGACAGGCAGAGAGAAAGAAAACCATAAGGCATAAGAGCAAAATGAAGCCATTCAGCCCATCGGGTTTGCTCTGCTATTCCATCATAGCTGATTTATTATTCCTTTCAACCGCATTCTCTATCAGGCACCAATTACATGAAACCCATTTTATTCTCCCCATATTCAAGATCCTGAAGATTATAGATTAACTTTGTTTGCACAGGTACATCAAAACATGCAGAGAAATGCTTTGTTTGTATGAAATCAGCAAGGATTGTGCAGCCTGCAAGCATCGACGAGTTTCGAGCACAACTCACTAACCCTAACTCGTACATCGTTTGAATGTAGGAGGAAACCCATATGGTCACGGGAAGAACATACAAAACCACCTACAGACAGCGGCCTGTATCGAACCCCAGTCTTACAGTTGGCACCCCATCAGCTCCCCACCATGTCACCGTTCACTGACACACCAGGGCCAATTTACAGCAGTCAATTCACCTCCGCTCTTCACAGGAAGAACCTGCAATCTCCACACAGAGAGCAGCAGAGGTCAGGATCGAACACAGGTCACTGGGGTTGTGAAGCAGCGGCTATAAGCTGCCCTGCACAGGGCAGGAAGAAGGAACAACACAAAATGGCTCCCTTCAGTGCTGAGTCATACAACAAACTATCTGTTCTCCAGATGACCAGGAAGAACAAATAAAGTTAAGATTCATTTATTGGAAGATGCAAAGATGGTCACTGAAAAGGCAATGATCAGAATCACATTTATTATCACTGATACATGACATGAAATTTGCTGTTTTGAGGCAACAGTACAGTGCAATACATAAATATACCATAAATTATATAAATATAAGGAAAATATCATATACATATTAGATATTTTTCATAGTTAGATAAGCAAATAAGACATGAAAAAGAGAGGAAAAGTAGTGACATGATCCAAAGTACACAACCTATATGCAATGGGAATAGGAAGGTACGTGGCTCTGGAATGTAGCTTTGAACTCAGCTGAGACTGATAAAGAGTCCTTATCATTTTTTTAAACTCTCCTTGTGAAACTTGACTGTACAATTCATTGAGTTTCCTTAATGGGCTCACCAGTAGGCATGCACTGACAAATACAAACATAGGTTTAATCCGGAGATAATTGGTGTAAGAATTGCAATAGAAGCGCTCAATGCATGATGGTGAATGTAGAAAGGGTATCTGCGATGGAAGCTACGTTGCTAAGCATCCAGGATAATCCTTGAGTTTTCAAAGGATTGACTGCCAAGAGTGCAAGAGCAGCCAGGGAGAAAACCTTGAGAAAAGTAATTTTTATTTTATCTGCTTTGAACATTTATTAGTTATAGAAATACTGGAAATGGGATTAAAAAGTCATTTTGATCAACAGCCAAGATCCATCCAATCGGGTCATTAAAAACCTGATTGATTTCCAATTGGCTTGAGAAGGTAAGGGATCGGTAAGACTGATGTGTCAGGGTTTCCGCCACCATGCTGTGAGCTCTCCGGGAGTAACTCCAACTGGAGCCAGAAAGTCTGGAGGGAATGTTTCTTTGAGGGTGAGGCACACTGTCTCTGCCAATTACTCCATGCCTCACTGTGCTATCCTCTGTCTGAGATGGACTAGTGGAATTACCTTGTCCTCAATCACAATAGTTCCTCTTGAAGTTAAAAGTGTTACTTGCAATGTTTTCTTTTCTGATTAGTCTTATTATACTCATCATGGCAAAATCAATTAGTGGCTGCAAACAAACAACCTATAGACTTTTTTCTGGCCACATTCAATACTTCAATGTGAATGGCCTTTCTACTTTGCTAAAGCTTCCGGTGGAATCAATGACCTCTCCTACTTCAAACATTATCTCTTCTCTCTCCCACCAATCAGGTAGCACGTACCACCATGTTCAAAGACAGTTACTATCCCGTCGTTATAAATGGAGCCCTGGTGTGATAAGATGAATTCTTAACCTCACAGTCTAATTTGTTAAGCCCTTGCACCTTATTATCTGCCTGCACTGCACTTCATCTCTAATTGTAACACTTAGTTCTGCATTCTTTCATTGTTTTCTGCTTGTACTACCTCAATGTACTGATGTGATGAAATGATGCAAGCAAAACCAAGTTTTTCACAGACCTCAGCGCATGTGACAATAATAAACCAATTTACGAATTTTGTTGCCTACTTTACCACAAAAAGCAGAGATTTAAACATGGCAGGCTGACCCAACCTTGCAGCACTGAGGAGCAACTCCATTGTCATCCCTGCATTATGTTAGAGGAACCATTAAATCAAGGGCACTTCAACTTTTCAACAATTCTACCCTCTGTCTCCGTCCTTTCCAGTCCTAATCAAGGATCACGGCCTGAAATTTTGAATGCTTATATCCCTCCACTGATGCTGCCTGACTTGCTGAGTTCCTTCAGCATTTAGCATGTGTTGCTCAAAATTTCCAGCATCTGCAGAATCTCTAGTTCCCATCAACTCTCTCAGGTGGCTCTGGAAATTCCATGGCACAAACCTGAAGACCAGAGGAGTTATTCCCAATAACCTGGCAACCATCAATTCTTTAAATTATTTATTGTTGCTTATCTTAGTAAAAAGTAAATAAGTTGAATTTACTAATGTGTTGCAAAATGCAAGCTTCTCTTTCTCATTTCCTTGCTATTTTAATCCTTTCTAACTCTTGCTTCTAACCAATGGACTAGTCAGTAGCCCAGCGGAAAGCTGGTCAAAGTCACCCAACCATAAGACTTCTTGGTTGTAAGTCAACTATTTGAGCTGAAGAGCAGCCAGCAGCTAAAAGCATCCTTAATTACAGATAAGCCAATAGAAATGTGAAGTCATCAATGCTAAACGATCATTGATTAAATGATGAAAGAAGATTTTAAAGCAAGTCCAAGTCTCTTGGGGAATAAAAGGTATAGGTCCATCACTCTATCAGTGATCTGGCGACACATAAGGTCTGATTACAGACAAGATTGTACCGTTTGCATATTCTTTCCATTCATATGTCACTAAGAGAGAGATCTGAAAACAGATGCTACTCCACAAATGGAACATTAAACTGGTTCTGTTGAGCAGAGTGGGGGTGGAGGGCTGAAAAGTTAATAAACGTTCACTCAGGGAGATGAATGCTTTGCAATCATTTTGGAAAGAAAGACTTCTGAAGAGGTGCCAGATCTGATGACCAAAATGACTCAGACTGTAGGGTATTTTGGGACGGAAAGGTACCATTCCATGAAAAATGCCTTTCACTCTTTACGTGCCTGACTGTATTCACTAGCAGTCAATCCAGAATTCTGTGCAAATCATAATCCTGAATGACAAGCTGTTTCTTTCAAAGGAAGGAAGGTGGTAATGGTTCTTTTCTCAATGCATTCATGGGATCTGTCTATCATGGGCAAGATCAACATTTAAATTTTAATTGACATACTCAACCATAGCAAGAGGGCACAGCCTCAAAACAGAGGGGCATCCCTTTAGAACCTCCTCAAGAAACCCAATCAGATCTGTGAGGTGGATATCCCATGCACAAAACCATTTTGACTCTTTTAAAACAGTCCCTGCCTTTCTAAGTGAGCATTATTCCTACCCAAAGAAGTTTTGCCAATAGTTACTCTCACAGCAGTGGATGTGTACTTGTATCAGTAAGATTTTTGTATCAATGAGAAAGGATGTGCTGGCGAACATATGAGGAGTGTTTGATGCCATTGTGCCTGTATTTTCTGGAGTTTAGAAGAATGAGGAGGATTTCATTGAAACCTATTGAATATTGAAAGGCCTAGATAGAGTGGATGTGGAGAGGATATTTCCTATAGTGGGAGGAGTCTAGGGCCAGAGGCATAGCCTCAGAATAGGATATCTCTTGATGTTTCCATCCCATTGTGTGTGAGCAACACACATAAAAGTTGCTGGTGAACGCAGCAGGCCAGGCAGCATCTCTAGGAATAGGTGCAGTCGACGTTTCAGGCCGAGACCCTTCGTCAGGACTAACTGAAGGAAGAGTGAGTAAGGGATTTGGAAGTTGGAGGGGGAGGGGGAGATCCAAAATGATAGGAGAAGACAGGAGGGGGAGGGATGGAGCCAAGAGCTGGACAGGTGATAGGCAAAAGGCATACGAGAGGATCATGGGACAGGAGGTCCGGGAAGAAAGACAAGGGGGGGCACCCATGATCCTCTCGTATCCCTTTTGCCTATCACCTGTCCAGCTCTTGGCTCCATCCCTCCCCCTCCTGTCTTCTCCAATCATTTTGGATCTCCCCCTCCCCCTCCAACTTTCAAATCTCTTACTCACTCTTCCTTCAGTTAGTCCTGACGAAGGGTCTCGGCCTGAAACGTCAACTGCACCTCTTCCTACAGATGCTGCCTGGCCTGCTGTGTTCACCAGCAACTTTTATGTGTGTTGCTTGAATTTCCAGCATCTTCAGAATTCCTGTTGTTTCCATTGTGTGTGAATTAAGTATGGCCATATTCTTCATCTTAATGCTTGTGTTGCACCTGCATTTTCCTGGACCTCTGAACTTTTGGATTCCCTCCTTAAACTTCTCTACTGCTATAACTCTCTTATTAAATGCCTTAAAGCTTTGACTAATTTATTGTTCGCTATTTCTCATGTCTCCTTCATTTTGATGTCATTATTTTCTGATCTAATTATGCTCCATTGAAGTTCCCTGGAATATTTTAGTGGCTTGGAGCACTTTAATGATGCTGCTTACTGTGAGATAGAGCACTGTATACCAATAGTATACTCTGATGTATATACCAGCTTGGTGGACTCCAACATGGTGATGAAAATTGAATATTGCCTATCACAACCCTCCCCCTTTATGTGGATCCACTTATTATTTGTAATTTCTTGCTTCCACCCTTCCCTCCACCATTATATACTGGCCATTTCCTCTCTTTCTTTCCAGTCCTGATGAAGGGTCTTAAGCTGAAATATCAACTGTCCATTTCCCTCCATTGATGCAGCCTGTCCAGGACATCTGGACAGCAATGATGCATACATCAGGATGCTCTTTATTGACTACAGCTCGCCATTATCCCCTCAATGCTAATCATTACGCTTCAAGACCTTGGCCTCAACGCATCCTTGTGCAATGAGAACTTCAAATTCCTCACTTGCAGACACTGGTCACTTCAGATTGGCAACAACAGCTCCTCCACAATCTCCATCAGCCCAGGTGCACCACAAAGCTGTCTGATTGACCCTCTACTCAACACGCTTTACACTTATGACAGTGTGGCTAAGCACAACTCCAACACCATATTCAATTTTGCTAATGACAGCGCCGTCATAGGCCAAGTTAAAGGTGGTAATGAATCAGAATATTAGGGAGAAGACTGAAAATTTGTCTGGTGCCACAATAACAACCTCTCTCTCAATGTCAGAAAGAGCAAGGAGCCGATTATTGACTTCAGGAAGAAGAAACCAAAGGTTCATAAGCCAGTCCTCATGGGAGGATCAGAGGTGGAGGGGGTCAGCAACTTTAACTTCCTTGATGTTATCATTTCAGAGGACTTGTACTGAGTCCAGCATGAAAGTACACTTACAAAGAAAGCATGTCTCTGCCTTTATTTCCTTAGGAGTTTGCAAAGATTTGGCATGACATGTAAAACTTTGACAAACTTCTATAGATAAATGGAGGAAAGTAGGTTGACTGGTCACATCACAGCCTGGTATGGAAATGCCAATACGCTGAATAGAAAATCCTACAAAAAGTAGAGGATACTGTCCAATCCATCACAGGTAAAGACCTCCCCACCAGTCAGTACACATACACGGAGCATTGTTGCAGGAAAGTAGCATCCATCATCAGAGACCCCCATCATCCAGATCATGCTCTCTTCTCATTGCTGCCATCAACAAGAAAGCACAGGAACCTCAGGATTCACACAACCAGGTTCAAGAAAAGTTATTACCCGTCAACCATCAGGCTCTTGAACATAACTTCACTTAACTTGCCCCATCATTGAAATTTTCTCACAACCTATGGACTCATTTTGATTTGTTTTATATTTTCACTGTTTTGCTGTCACTTGCACACCAGTTGAATGCCCAAGTTGGTGCGTTCTTTCATTGACACTTTTATGGTTTTTATTCTATTATGGACTTATTGCCTACAAAGAAATGAATCTCAAGGTTGTATGTAGTAACATAAATGCACTTCGATAATAAATTTACTTTGAACTGTGAACTTTGAAGTTCTTCCAATGCTTTATGTATTGCTCCAGGTTTCCAGCATCTGCAGTCTCTTGTGTCCCTTCAGTAAAGTTTTGGTGTTTGTGTTGACATGGGTACACATTCCCATCAATAGAAATCTGACTGATATAGGATCCAACCAGTTCCAACTCAAAAAATGAGTCAAAATATCCTGACTTGTACTTTAAAATTTGCTTAGGGCTTGAAATAGATGGTCACTTAGACCACCCAGTAGATTCCATTCACCACCTACGATAATAGGACAACCTCATCATTGCTGAGTCTATTTCAGTGTTGAAACAACATGAGGAATTTCACAGAAGCATGACCAACCAAAATACCCAGTCAGATGGTGGTGAGATTAGTTCGAGCTTGGTCAAATGGATGAACTTCTAAAAAATACCTTTCAAAATTCAAATTTATTTGTCATGCATCCATTGAAACATACAGAGAAGTTTGTCATTTTTATTAACAACCAAACACAAAAGATATGCTGGGCGCAGCCTGCCAGTGTCACCACACATTCCGGCGCCAACATAGCATGCCTATAAAGTCCACCAGAACAACACAGAACATAACAAAATGAACAAAACAAGTGACAAAACATCAATAGCAAAACACACCCTGTTCCTCCCTCCACACATACATGCAGAGTCCTCTAACCCCAGGACAGGTTGTTCTCAGTCTCCAGCCTTCAGTGGACTCAGACTCAGACATTGGTCTTGGACTTTTCCAGCGGACTTGCAGACATTCACAAACTCAGGGCTCTGACTGTCAGGCCTCAACTTATCAACTCAGACTTCAAACTTTGGTATTGACCCGGGGCTCACCAATCACTGAACACTAGCCTCAGACTCCAGGCACAATGATGACGGGACACCAAGCAGTACGTTTCAAACACCGGTCTCGACAATTTTGCATATGAAGTTGTTACTGGCCCTTACTCCTCCTACATGCAAAAAACTCCGATTCTGAAAGCCAGTACAACTCACTGACCCTTGGGGGGACACCAGCCCTCGTACATGTTGGTCTGCCAGCCAGACATCCGACCATGGATATCGCGTATCCACTTCCCTGGCCTTCAAATGTAGAGCCAAGGCTTAGACTCTGTCTGATCTCTAATTCCTCAATATCTCTGTTTCTAAACTATAACATGACCCCATAATGCCCCTCTCTGTTCTCAGAACCATCCCTATAAACCTAAAAAACAACTGTGAAACTAGTAGGTCTGAGACAAAACTTCAATGAAGACTGCAGCTTGGCACTGTTTTGACGAGATCTTCGAGAAGGAGAGATTGGTGGAGAGTTGGAGGAGTGTAAGAAGGATTTTCAGATCTGAGGGTTTGGGCAATTGAAGGTCCCGACACCCAGAATGGAATGACAAAAATCAGTGGGGCACTGGAGGCCAGATTTAAAGAGTGATCAGGATTTTGGAGCGTTGCATGATTAGACACGTTTCAGTATGGATAGATGAATGACAAGGAAGGATTTAAAAACTAGAATGAGAATTTTAAAATAACACCCACTGGAGAAACTCAGCAGAATTGGCAGCATCTATGGAAAGGAGTTAAAAAGTTAATGTTTCAGGCCAAGACTCTTCTTCAGGACTGGAAAGGAAGGGGTAAGATGTCATAATAAGAGCATGGGGGGAGGGGGGAAGAGTACAAGCTAGAAGGTGATAGGTGAAGCCAGGTGGCCAGGTGGGGGGGGGGGTGGAAATCAAGTGAGAAGGTGAGAAGGTGGAAGGTCATAGGCTGAAGAAGAAGGAATCCAATAGGAGAGGCGAGTGGATTATAGAAAAAACAAAATGTGTTTACGAAAATTTTAAACTCAAGCTAACAGTAAGCCTGGATCCACTAGAACTAAATAAGCTTTGGTACTGCATACTATTACCAATATCAGTAGCAATTTACCTGTTAAAAAAACTTAATCAACTTAAATCTCATTTAATTAAAACATTTGCAATTTGATATTTGTATTACCAGCCTCTATTTTTCTTAGAATTTTTTCTATTATTTATAACATTGCCCTTACATCTGTGTGTGTGTGTGTGTGTGTGTGTGTGTTTGTATGGGTCCAACATACTGAGTATGATTCTCTTCTTTGGACTACAAACTGATATCCTTCTCAGCTGAGCTTTGTGATACAGCAGCCCTCTCATCGTTCCCATTAACACAGTTATTATAACCCACCAGATTCCCATTGTGCCACACAGCAAACAGATCAGAAAGACAGGAGCCTGTCACACACTGCTAACATGGGTGGTCAGATAGAAGTGTCCATTCAAAGGGAATTAACCCAAACTCACATGGGGCCTATTCATTTTAGAGCATGAGTGGGAGTTTAGCTTCAATTCTGTCATCTTCAAGAGCAAGAAGCCAGTAGTAATTTTGCTTCTGTAGCTTAACTTGAACAGCCTTGGGACTGCTTTAAAAATATGCTATCATAAATAAGCAATGTGTTTTGTCCACAGTCTCTATTCCCAATGTATCACAGTATGATTTCGCCAAGGGAGATATGCGTAGAGAAAATGACAACAACTATTTTAGTTTTGTATTTATAACAATTAGGCAACAAGATATACTGTATATGTGGATACTTCAATTATTTCCAGTAGATGTTCTGCAGACCTATATAGTTCGGTAGCTGTTAATAGTAGTTCTTAAGACACAGGAGCAGAATTAAGCCATCTGGCCAATACAGTTTGCTCCACCATTCAATCATGGCTGATTTATTATCCCTCTCAATCCCATTCTATTTACAATAGTAGCAGTCAATTATAGTGATTAATTAAGACTCAGAATCTTAGGTTTTAAGTTTTTTTTACATGTTTTTTGTTTAGAAATACAGCATTTTAACTGGCCCTTCTGTCCCTGTGAGTCCACACTACCCTTTTACACCTATATGACCAATTAAGCTACTAACCCGTACATCTTTGGAAAATGGGAGCAAACCAGAGCGCCGGAGGAAACCCATGTGATCATGGGGAGAACTGATTAACACTTTACACACAGCAGTGGAATTAAACCCAATTCACTGGTGCCTTAATAGCATAACACTAATGCTACACTACCACGGTAGGTCCTTTAGTTTAACTAGTCTATGCCAGTCAGGATGTCTATCCAAAATAATCCTATTTCCGTGTGCTTAACCTCACATACCTCCCAATCTTTCCCATACAGGTGTCCCCCGCTTTTCAAACGTTCGCTTTACGAAACCTCACTGTTATGAAAGACCTACATTAGTTACCTGTTTTCGTTAACAGAAGGTGTTTTCACTGTTACGAAGAAAGGCAGCGTGCGAAAAAAGCAGTGCGCGAAAAAAAAGCAGCGCGCGCCCCGCGCAGCCGCTCCCCCCCGGATTCGGAACAGCATTCTCGCTGGCATTGCTTAAACACGTGCCTGTGAGCAGCCGTTAGCAAGATGAGTTCTAAGGTATCGGAAAAGCCTAAGAGAGCTCGTAAGGGTGTTACACTTAGCGTAAAAGTAGACATAATTAAGCATTTTGATCGTGGTGAACGAAATAAGGACAAGGTGAATTTGGCTTGTGGAAGTTGACGAAGATGATGTTGAAGAGGTTTTGGCATCCCATCACCAAGAACTGATAGATGAAGAGCTGATGCAATTGGAAGAGGGAAGGATAACAATCGAAACAGAATGAATAATGATAAAGTACGACTTTAATTTTGAATGGGTACGTTGGTTTAGGGCATATTTGCAAGATGGTTTGAGTGCTTACAAAGAACTGTATGATAGAAAAATGTGCGAGGCTCAGCAGTCAAGCAAGTCTTCCACATCAGCCACAGCAGACGACGAACCTTGACCTTCGACATCGAGGCGGGCGGTCATCGGAAAAGATGAGCTGCCTGCCCTAATGGAAACAGACGACAATGAGATGACACCCCAGTGTCCTACCACCCCAACCCCCAGACCCCGGACGGATACCGATTCGCGGAGAATGCAGCGGTAGCAGGGAGGCACACAGCACATCTTTAAGAAAAAAGCCGAAATAAACAAGCTAATTAATTAGGTGCCGCCTGGCATGTAATTGTCGGCCCGGATCAGAGGGATTGCCGATTGTGTTGCCTCTGATTTGGGCCGACGTTTATGTGCCAGGCGGCACCTAATTAATTAACTTGTTTATTTCGTTTTTTTTCTTAAGGATGTGCTGTGTGCCTCCTGGCTACTACTGCACCCTTGCATGCTTCGCGGATCGGTATCGGTCGGTGGCCCGCAGAGTGGGGGCCACTGCACCACCCAAACTCCTACGACTCAGCCTAACACACCATCATCAGTGTGCTCGGCGCTTTCCAGATTCCCGTAATTGATACTACACTGTACATACATTATTTCTACTTTATATAGGCTGTGTATTTTTAATGTGTTATTTGGTATGATTTGGCAGCTTCCTAGCTTAAAGGTTACTGGAGAGAGTGTTTTTGCCAACAGCGCTTGTGTGAGATTTTCGCTATGGAGAACAGTGCCGGCAATGATTGTGGAAAAGTATTTCTATTTTATATAGGCTGTGTATTTATCATATCATTCCTGCTTTTACTGTATGTTACTGTTATTTTAGGTTTTATGTGTTATTTGGCATGATTTGGTAGGTTATTTTTGGGTCTGCGAACACTCACAATATTTTCCCATATAAATAAATGATAATTGCTTCTTTGCTTTACAACATTCCGGGTTACGAAGTGTTTCATAGGAATGCTCTACCTTCGGATGGCGGCGGAAACCTGTACATGTACCTGTCTCAATGCTTTTTATATATTGTAATTGCACCCACTTCTACCACTTCCTCTGGCAGCTTGAACAAGATAACCACAACCTTCTAGAGTATGTGAAAAAGTTGTCCCTCAAAATCCTTTGACTTGAGTCTGTCAGCATGGTGGCGTAGCAGTTAGTGTTACGCCCTGAAGCACCAGCGACTGGCGCTGACTTCCCACTGCCGTCTGTAAGAAGTTTGTATACTCTCCCTGTGACCGCATGATTTTCTTCCCATATTCCAAAGACATATGGATTAGGGTTAGTAAGTTGTGGACATGCTATGTTGGTGCCGGAAGCAGGGTGATACTTGCGAGCTGTTCCTAGCATAATGCTTGGACTGTGTTGGTCATTGATGCAAATGACAGATTTCACTGTATATTTTAATGTTTTGATATATATGTGACAAATAAACCTCAACTTTATATTTCACTTCTTTATTCAATTTTTTTTAATCCCAATCAGGAGGGAGGAGAAGATGGCGGCGCGACGCAGCGGGTGCGGCCGTTCCGAATGATATCATATGTGTAACTAGGGGGCCATGCACAATCCTGATTTCATGGAGTCAGCCGTGAGAAGCACGGAGAAACACCTGGAGAAACTTCTGAAATGCCCGCTTCGCTGCCGCTGCTACTGTGCAATCGAGAATCTCCGGAAGGCCCCAAATCCTTAGCTTTGCCTATGCCTGTTGCCGGGGCTGGGGTCGAAGCGCTCGGCAGAGACGGTGCTCGGTACTCAGTGTCGGAGAGCTGGTCGGAGGCTCGTAGTTTTCGGACGGACTCAGAGTCCGACTGTGGTCGGATGCTTCCAGGATGCTGCATCGGCAAGTTTGCGGCGCTGGAGGTTTACCGTCTGCGTGAGATGATGGGACTTTCAAGAGACTTTGAGACTTTTACTGTCCCCATGACTATTCTTATCAAATTACAGTATTGCTTTGTATTGTTGTAACTATGTCTTATAGTTATGTGGTTTTTGTCAGTTTTTAAGTTGGTTTGTCATGTGTTTCTATGATATCATTCTGGAAAAACATCGTATCATTTGTTAATGCATGCATTACTAAATGACAATAAAAGAGGACTGTGTGTCCTCATAATCTAATCTAATCTAATAGTGTTACCCACTCTGACTAAAATTAGTTCTTGAGGCTCTGTCATATTATTCCCAACAGCAAGCACATATTTCCCATTTCCTTGTACAGACCACACCATTGATCGTCAGTCACATCTATCCTCATGGTGCTGATTTTCACAGCTAACTGGATATTACTCACTTATTGATAAGTGCACCCATTTTTGACATCATCATAGAAGGAAGATCAGTGACAAAATAACATTTGATTGCTGGGTTTAGGCAGACCATGAGGCTGGGGCAGCACATTAGCATAGCGGGGTTACTCTACAGCGGCTGTGACCTGGGTTCAATTCTGCTGCCGTCTGTAAGAAGTTTGTATGTTCTTTCTGTGATGGCTTAGATTTCCCCTGGGTGCTCTGGTTTTCTCCCCATGTTCCAAAGATGCAAGGGTTAGTTGTTTAATTGTTTACATGGGTGTAATTGGGTGATCTGGGTTTGTTGGGCAGAAAGGGTCTGTGGCCAAGCTGTATCTCTAAGTAAAAAATAAATTAAGAAAATAGAATCTGTGCAATGATGTTTTGAGATGATTGATCTGGGAATTATTGTTTGTGATGCACTAGGTCAAATGCTTTGATGGTTTACATACCTGTTATCTTGCCATTGACATCAATACATTAAAACTGAGGGTGAATCATAGAATTTTTAAGACCTCAAAGGAGACTATTCAGGTCTTTGAGTCTATACTGGCTCCAACTGTAAAACTATAATAGACCCCATTTCACTTCACTTTCGGCAGAGCCCTGCAAATTAATCCATCTCAGGAGCAAACCCATTCCCCTTTGAAGGCATTGCTTTGATTTCTACCTCTCTGGCAGGAAGTGAATTCCAAATCATCATTTATTCTACAGATAACCAACCTTTCCTCAAATACCCCTGATACTTTATGTCCAATATCTACACCTACAATATGCTTCATCCATTCACTTTTTTTTCATTTATTCAAGGGAGCTGGGCTTCATAAGCTGAGATAGCAGTTGATTGCCCATCCCTCATAGCCCTTGAGAAGGTGATAGTAAGCTGCCTTCAATAGAGGGAGCTTCAAGATGGTTACCCAGTGGTGCTATGTGTCCAAGTGAGGATAGATGGTGTGTGGCTTAAAGAGCAACTTCCAAGTGGTGGGATTCCACAAGCTTTTGTTGTCCTTGTCCTTGCAGCAGATAGAGGTTGTGCATTTGGAAGGTGCTGTTTAAGGAGTTTTGGTGAGTTCTAGGTGACTAGTTTCTTCTACTTACCCTCTCTAAAGAGTCAAAGAATGTCATGAACATTTCTATATGTAAATAAATGAAGTCCCAACTTGGTAACAAAGGAATGATTTTCTTTTCTTGGCTTATAATGGAGGACATAGCAGAGTGTTGGATACATTACATCATTCAACATCATGTGGCCTCAACATCAAAAGATCTTTGATAGACCTTTTTTGGACACCAGGAAGATGAGGAAAGATGACAAGAGGATGGGATCTGAGGGGGTGTAAAGATTAGGTGGATATCTTCCAAAGAAGTTTTAATTGCATGAGAAAATTAACATTGATTATCAATGAAAACATTGAGACTAATCTTTACCAGATCCAACCACAGATCATGATCTCTGTAGGGTCAAAATATCAACACCTCCACATTCCCCACTTGATTTTTGATCATTTCATATGGGATCTTGAGTGCAAATTATTGTACTTTACTTTCAAATCCTTCTGTGACATACAGTATATGTCCAAAATTCTTGCTCGTTGTTTATGAGGTCACAGCAGCTGTGTAGAGGTGAATTGTCATTTGGAGAATTATGGGTGAGAATGACTCACAAATCCATACCAAACATTCAAAGTCCAACAAGTAGCATTAAGGCACTAGCTAGAAGAGAAAAGTTCCTCTCGCTTTCCATTGAAATGAAGTACGGAGAGGGAAAGAAAAGAGTTCCATGAACATCAATATGTTCCTAGAAACTCTTAAGATGATTTCACAAGAGAAAGACACAAATATTCATCAATTATTCTTGATCCTCCTATATTATTCAAGATAAGGAAAATAACCGACAGTCTTGACAGCCCCAACACTGAGTTTGTCACAGAACAGAAGCCTCACATTTCAATAACTCTATTACCCTTTCATCTCGATATGCCCCAAGTGTCCTTTAGGAAGCATAGAGAAAAGAGTGGGGATCAGAGTAATTATGGAGATATTCCGTAGAGAGAAAGTAGAATAAACACTGTGGTGGGTTTGCTCACGCGTTATCTGTTGGGAATAACATTAAAGAGATAAAACAGGAGGCTGCACAGAACATATTCCAGCTCCCACACATCACACACACAAGTTGCATACTTAAAAAAGCTTTTCAATTTTGGGGCCAATATTGTTGCTAAATTTTCCAACCCATATAGAGTTTGCTTTGCGCACTGCAACTAGACATAATGCAGGACTCTCAAATAAAGTATCCCAGAATGAATGTCAGATCAAGCATTTTAAACTTGTCCTATCAGTGACCATTATAAAAATATATTCTTGCCAAAGGTGATCAAAACGTGACCAAGAAAGTGCACCAGTAACTTAACTCCCTCAGAAAGTTAAAAAAAAATGGCATGTCTCCTCTGACCCTCATCAATTTTTATAGATGTAACTTAGGAAGCATCACAGCTTATATAGCAACTGCTCTGCCCAAGAATACAAGAAACTGTAGAAAGTTGCAGCCACAGCTCAGTACATCATAATATCTGACCTCCCCTCCCCTCCATGGAACCTGTCTATACTTCTCTCTGCCTTGGTAAAGAAGCGAACATAATTAAATAACCCACCGACCTGGACATTTTCTCTTCTCCTCACTCCTGTCAGGTAGAAAATACAAAAGACTGAAAGCACATATCATCAACCTCGAGGACAGTTTCTGTCCTGGTGTTATAAGAGTATTAAACTGTCCCTCTATTACAAAAATGTGGACACTTGACTTCACATTCTACCGTGTTATGGTTTGCACCTTCTTATCTGATTGCACTGCACTTTGTCTGCAACTGTAACACCTTACTCTGCATTCTGTTATTGTTTTTGTTTCCTGCCTTCAACTACCAAATGCACTGATGTGATGAAATGATCTCTATGGATGGCATAAAAAATGGAGTATTTCTCTGTACCTTGGTATACATGGCAATAATAAATCAATTTACCTTTTTACTGCAGAGTATAAAGAGGCCATTAGTGATAGTTGCTGTCCAGATTGGCCTTGAGGTCTCTCAGTCTTCTGGGGATTTTAATAGGAATTTTATTCATGAGATATGAATAAAAGCTGCAGAACTGTCTTGAGGTAGTTTTCTATATTCAACTTTTTATGATTTTACTCCATATTAACTGAATACCTTTTTCAGGATCACCTATTCAGAAACCTTTTGGCTTAGCATAAATATTAAAACTAATATTATAAAGAAAGACTAGTTGTTATTCACTCTGCGTCCACTTTATTTGGTACTACCTGTACCTAATAAAGTGGCTCCTGAGTGTACGTTCAAGTCTTTCAAGGCTGACTTCAGGGTTCAATGCGTTGTGCATTCAGAGATTCTCTTCTGCACACCACTGTTGTAATGCATGGTTATTTGAATTACTCTCATTTTCTGTCAGTTTGTATGCAGTCTCGCCATTTTTCTCTGACCACTCTCATTATCAAGGCATCTTGCCCATAGAATTGCTGCTCACTGGATGTTTGATGTTTCTTGCATCATTCTCTATAAACCCTGCAGATGGCTTGCATGAAAATCCCATTAGATCCACAGTTTCAGAGATACTCAGAATCATCTTGTCTGGCACCAACAATTATTCCACGGTCAAAGTCACTTAGATCACATTTCTTCCCTATTCTGCTGTTTGGTCTGAAGAACAACCAAACCTCTTGACCATGTCTGCATGCTTTGATGCATTAAGTTGCTGTCATATGGTTTGCTGATTAGATATTTACATTAATAAGCAGGTGTATAGGTGTACCCAAAAAATGGCCACTGAGTGCATCGTACCTAATAGTTTAACCATTATGAACATTTTTTTTAAAATCTACAGAAACTCGAAATCTGAATTTAAAAACAGAAAATGTTGGAATAGTTCCTTGTACTACCTTAATGACCTGATGTGATGAAATGATCTGTATGGATAGCATCACAACAGACCACAATAAATAGATACAAAAGTTTCTGTAGATGCTGAAAATCTTGAGCAACACACACAAAATGCTGGATGAACTCAACAGGTCAGGCAGTATCTATCGAGGGGAATAAGCAGTGGATGATTTGAGTTGAGGATCTTGGCTTAAAATGTTGCAGTTTATTCCCCTTAATGGATGCTGCCTGATCTGCTTTATCACTTCATTTTGTATGTGAGATCCAAAGAATATTTATCTTTCAAAGTATCCAACATTTCAAAAAGAAAATGTTAGGATGTTAAATTTATATGACACTTCTTAAATTAATGAAACACAGTTGCTTGCTTTGGAGGTTGGAATGTACAGTATCTCAGGCAGCACAGCCAATGATATTTTAGGCTAGAGTCCAGGTTTATTGATCTTTTTCAATGAACGTGGTAGGGCAAAGGGGGAGATATTTATACAAAGTTGTAAAATATCCTGTTGGTATCTTAATCTGCACCAGACATTATTTAGTTTCTAATAAAATTGTTCAACTTCAAGGTTAGATTCTTGGTCACAGCCTTAGGATGCAAGGGCATCCCTTCAGAACAAAGAAGAGGAGGTATTTCTTTAGCCAAGGGTGGTGATTCTGTGAGATTCATTGCCATGGACAACTGTGGAGATCAAGTCATTTGGTATATTTAAAGTGGACGTTGATAGGTACTTAATTAGTAACAGTGTCAAAATTTACAGGGAGAAGGCAGAAAAATGGGGTTGAAAGGGAAAATAAAACAGCCATAATGGAATGGCAGAGCAGACGTGAAGGGCCAAATGGTCTAATTCCACCCCAATGTCTTACATTCTTATAGTAATGTAGTTTCTTTACTACATCTTCTAGAAAGTGTTTTAACATCCTGTCTCCAAGGAGGTAAAGAGAGGAGGTTAATTCTAATATACATTCAAGGTTTTAGGAACAGCTTTTTCCTCTCCACCACCTGAATGGTTCATGATTCCATGAACACTATCTCTCTAATTTGCTCTCCTTTAGTACTATTTATTTTTATTATATACTGTACAGTGGATTCCGATTAATTGGGTCATCATTTAATCAGTGGAGCTGTTGTTTGGGACAACTCTTCAAGAACAAAAACTAATTGAGAATATATCTGGAATTCCCTTCATTTATTTGGGACACTATGTCACTTAATTGGAACAGGAAATTGTTGCTGAACAGTTTCTAACTAGCATCAGTCACGTGCACTTTTTGTGACCATCAGACATTTCACTTTACTCAGAACCAACAGTTTTTAAATGGCAAACAACAGGAATTCTGCAGATGCTGGAAATTCAAGCAACACACATCAAAGTTGCTGGTGAACGCAGCAGGCCAGGCAGCATCTCTAGGAATAGGTGCAGTCGATGTTTCAGGTCAAGACCCTTCGTCAGGACTAACTGAAGGAAGAGTGAGTAAGAGGTTTGAAAGTTGGAGGGGGAGGGGGAGATCCAAAATGATAGGAGAAGACAGGAGGGGGAGGGATGGAGCCAAGAGCTGGACAGGTGATTGGCAAAAGGGATACGAGAGGATCATGGGACAGGAGTTCCGGGAAGAAAGACAAGGGGGGGGGGAGCCCAGAGGATGGGCAAGGGGTATATTCAGAGGGACAGAGGGAGAAAAAGGAGAGTGAGAGAAAGAATGTGTGTAAAAAAATAAATAACAGATGGGGTACGAGGGGGAGGTGGGGCATTAGCGGAAGTTAGAGAAGTCTACGAGGGGGAGGTAGGGAGGTGAGGTTTTAAATGGCATCAGTTTTGCGTGGTTGTGTTATGTCAAACATTTGAGCCAATGTAAGGTGATTCAAAAGCCAGTGAATTTTGATCATTTTGATTTTTATTTTGACTTTTAAGAAAATTATTCAGACCCTTGCCAAGATGTCACAAAAAGATTTGACACTTGTCGGAAAAAATACCCAACTGGACCAAATTAAAATCCAACCACTTAACACCACTCATCATCAGTTGACAGAGATAACTGCAGTGCCGAAATCTACAATTGCATGCAATGAGGGCTGTCCATTACCTGCACTAGGTGTCTGCACTGATCTTGTTCATTTACAGTCGATCAAAAGAACGCAGCAGCGTACACTGGATATATTCATCTGTGTCTAATTATTATAGACTAACACACAGCTTTATAGTATTGTTGTAGTATTAGTAGTGTTTTAATTGTTCCGTATTTCATTTAAGTAAATATTTTGTTACTCAGTTTAAAGGTAGTTTGACTTTTTTAGAATACCTTTTTAACTATTTCCATGAAACCTGAGCTAATAGAGACAGCCACTTAATTGGGTCAAAATGTACTAGTCCCGATGTGTCCCAATTAACTGGAATCCACTGTATATATACATATGTACTCAATAGCCACTTTATTATGTACATCTATACAACTGCCCATTAATGAAAATACCTAATCAGCTAATAATATGGCAGCATAAAAGCATGAAGACATGGTCAAGAGGTTCTGTTGTTCTTCAGACTAAACATCAGAATGGGGAGGATATGTGATCTAAGTGACTTTGATCATGGAATGATTGTTGTTGCTAGACTGGGTGGTTTGAGTATCTCAGAAACTACTGATCTCCTGGGACTTTCACACACACCAGTCTCTAGAGTTTACCAGAGAATGGTGTGACAAACAAAAAACATGCGGTGAGTGGCAGTCCTGTGGACAAAAATGCCTGGTTAATGAGAGAGGGCACAGGAGAATGCCCAAACTGGTTCAAGCTGACAGGAAGGTAACAGTAACCAAATAACCATGCATTACAACAGTGGTGTGCAGAAGAGTATCTCTGAATGTACAACATGTCAAACCTTGAAGTGGACAGGCTACAGCAGTAGATGCCCACAAACTTACACTCAAGGGTACTTTATTAGGTATAGAAGACACCAATTAAGGTGGCCACTGAGTTAATTCCCTATTAATGGGGAATGATATTTTACTTCATTAATGTATGTATAGTACCATAAGAGAATGACTGGACATTCTACAGACTTAGTATGTTTAAGTTCTCAGCTGAATAAGTGCTATCAGTCTCAATGTATCTGTCTTATCTGATTCAACTATTTTTCACTGACTTTAGTGTTTCCTACTAGAGTGAGGTTTTCTTCTATTTAACTTTTTACCCTTTTACAGCCAAATTGGTTAGTTTTCAAAGAGTGACTAACATTTGATGCTTCATTGAACTTGTTCCAAATTTGGTCCTATTTGCTGATGCTCATAGGATACTAACGCACGGCCATCTGGTACATAATGCCTGCATATTTCAGTCCTTTTGTCATGGTGTACTCCACAGCCAGGAACAGTGCTGTCTTCCTCATCAGCTCAGTCACAGCCAGCATGAAGGTGGCCGGCAGAAAAAATAGCACAATGGTATGATCTTGTGACGATTGGCAATGATGTCTGACTAATTTGTTCCTATTTGAATCCCACATCTTGTCCTACTAACACTTTTCTCTTTGATAATCACTAGAACTTTTGCATTTATTTAATCTCTATTCCACTTCTTTCAACCAGATCATTGAAGAAGTTTTTTTAGGAGGCAGCCTTATAAAACTCAAGTTAGGCCCCATCCGGAGTATTACATTCAATTCTGTTTGCCTCATTATAGGAAAGGTGTGGAGGTTATGGAGAGGGTGCAGAACAAGTTAATTGGGATGCTGCCTGGATTAGAGGGCATTTGTAAAGAGAGGTTAGATTAAATGACTCCTCTAATGGTCGAGGTTGACCATGGATGTTGCGTCATAGATGTCTACATGATACACAAGCCAGGGCAGTACAATATGGAGAGCAAGTTGTTGCCATTGCAACAGGCTCCCCTCTCCATGCAGCTGATGAATTCAAACAAACGACAAAGGCCGATACAGTTTGGCACCAGCACGGTCGCAGGAGCTGCCAGTCAACATTTACTTAACGTAGGACTGTCTTATGGACTTCAGCTCTGGATTTTTCCTCAGGGTTTACTCCCAAAGCCTTCCCCATTTGTGGGTATACCTGTTGGAGTTGGTTTTGGAGTAGTTGGAGTCACTGGATAAAGTAACCCAAACACAACATGATTTCCTTAAGGGGAAGCCTTGCTTGATAAATTTGTTGGAATTCTTTGAGGAAATAACAGGCAGGGTAGACCAAGAAGAGTCAGTGGCTATTGTTTATTTGGATTTTCAGAAGCCTTTGACAAGGTGCCACACACAAGGCTGTTTAACAAGATGGGAGCCCATGGTATTACAGGAAAGATACTAATATGGATAGAAGATTGGCTGACAGGCAAGAGGCAAAGAGTGGGAATAAAGGTGGCCTATACAGGCTGACTGCCAGTGAATAGAAGTGTTCTGCAGGGGTTGAAATTGGGACCGCTTTTACAAAACTAAATGTCAACAATTTGGATGACGGACTTGATGGTGTCGTGGCTAAGTTTGTGGGTGATGCAAAGATAGCCGGTGACTAGATATTGTTGAGGAAGCAGAGAGTCTGCAAGCAAACTTAGACAGAGTGGGAGAATGGGCAAAGAAGTTGTAGATTGAATATAGTGTAGGGAAGTGTATGGTCATGCACTTTGGTAGAAGGAATAAAGGCTGTAGACTATTTTCTAAGTGGAGAGAAAATTTAAAAACCAGGGGTGCAAAGGGACTTGGGAATCCTTGTGCAGGCTTTCCTAAAGGTTAACTTCAGGTTGAATTGGTGTTAAGAAAAGCAAATACAATGTTCAAGGGGGCTAGAATATAAGAGCAAGGATTTAATGCTGAGGCATTATAAGGCATCAGTCACACCACACAGAACATTGAGAGCAGTTTTAGGGCCCTTATCTAAGAAAATATTTGCTGGTCTTGCAGAGGAGATCCACGAGAATGATTGAAAGGGTTAAGATATGAGTAGAGTTTGATGGCTCTGAGCCTGTATTCACTGGTGATTAAATGGCAACTCCTTTGCTTGCATCTTTGGAAACAGTTCTATTTCCATCTTTAATATCTCTATTTTTCCCTTTCGGGGTTCTTTTGAAGACCCTGACCTGGCTATGGGTCTTTGCAGGAATGGGACCCGCTCTCAGGGTTTCACGAATAGCTGTTGTTCGGCACGCCAAGGGTTCGGCCTAAAAGCTTCACTTGCCTTCGGAAGACTGAGAACTTATGGTTCTAGAGACGGAGATCGGAGGTCAGTTCTTCTGCAGGAGATCAGTGTGTCGTTGGAGAAGGAAGATCTCTGGCTGTGTGATCAGACACCCAAGATCTTTGGGCATAAAGCTCAGAAAAAAGTGACACAACAGACTTTTAACATTGTTAGTTGTTTGTTATGTCTCCCCTCTCGCTGTGAAACGAGGATACTTCTTTCTCCCTTATTAGGGAGAGAGAACCTGTGGTATGTCGAATACCGGGTGAACAAGTAGTCTTTGGGGTACTGCAAGTCGGTGACTTTGCTGTTGCTTTGCTCACGCTTGAGTGCTCGGTGGCGGATGCCGATGCTTATTTTGCCGATGGGGGGAGGGTAGATTGTTGCTTGCTGCCGCTTAGACACAGAAGGGAGGGGAGCTGGGGGGGGGGGCACTTACAGGTTCTAACATTTAACTGTCATTCATTCTTTGGGGGCACTCCTCTGCTTTTGTGGATGGTTGTGAAGTAAAAGCATTTCAGGATGTATATTGTATACATTTCTCTGACATTAAATGTGCCTTTGAAACCTTTGAATGAGGGGCAATCTCATTAAAACCATTGATTCCTAGCATCTGCAGAACTATTGAATCTCACTGATTTCCAGCATCTGCAGAATATCATGTGTATAGGTAAATTAATGGCTGGAAACAACCAATTTGCTGTCCTGCCGAAAAAGCAGCATTTTCGACAATTCAATTTTGATTTTATTCATGATATTAAAAAATCAGTAGCGTATTATACTGTATATCCCTCCCTGAGTCCTGCTTCCTGTCTAGCTTGCCACACACAACAAATCTCTTGAAGACCTGGGCACAGAAATGAAATTACTAACCCTTACATGGGGTATATTGTGATCAATCCAGCCTAGCCATCCCAAACTGGAAACATTGGACTGGTTTAATAATGTGCAGTATTTTCATTCAGTAATAGGCTATTCAACTTTAGTGAAATTGATGGTTGGAGGAATCAGTTCCCAATCTGATTGTGCAATCCAATCTTGTCTTTCTTATTCTGTCCTCCCTTGGTTTAGTCCATTCTCCTTCTATATTGTGGGAAATAGAGAAATGTTTCAATAGGAGGGGAAGAATAAGTGGACAAAGATTTACTCTAGATCTATGCACATTTTCTCTGCCTGGTAATGTTTACTGGTGACACAGTTGGCTGAAAATCCTCACTAGTATAACCCTTCACCTAGATGATAATGAAACACGATTACTATTTTATTAAGGGCATTAATCAGCCTCCATTTGCATTATAATGTGAAATTCTGATCTATTAATCATAAAAAGGATATTGTTCCCCTTGAGGAGGTACAGACGGGAACAATTAAGATTATTTTAGGTATTGGGAATTTGACTTATGAGGAAAGATTAAGGAAGTTAAACCAATTCTCTTTGGAAAACAGAAACTTTGAAGTGACATAATTGTAGTTTGCAGGATTATGTAATTAGCTTAAACAAATTGTGTATCATGTCAAAGGGTTCAAATGTCAAGGGACAAGGGTTAAAATTAGGAAGTTAAAATTCTGGAAGGAAATCAGGCAGAACTTTTATCACCCAGAGAGTAATAGAGTTGTTGAATAAGTTACCAAGGGAGATGATTGAAGCGTTTAAGTTCAAGAGACAGTTAATGAGTTTGATTTCCTTCATGCTTCCTAATAAGCTCCCATTAAACATTTACATTAATTCTCTTCTCTGCTATTTTTCATTCAGAATGGAACATATTTAAACTATAAATCAAATATTAAATACCTAGATCTTTTTCAGGAAAGAAAAGGATCTGAGAGACTCAGAGAGAAAGCAGGAAGGCGGGGAAACACAATTTATCAATGGACAGTAACTTAGGGTTGAGTAATCCTTGCCTTGTCTGAAAACTTCTTTAGTGGGGAATTAGAAGTTGTTGCAATTTCTCAACTGAAACAGTAGTAGCCAGGAAATCAGTTCATTTTCAGAGTTAGAGAATTATTCTGTCAGCACTTCAGCCCAAGTAAAAGGTGATTCAGAGGTACTGAGCAATGGGAATTTGGGTTCCACTTAACATACATTCTGTTCTTCAAAGGTTTCAAAGGTACATTTAATGTCAGGGAAATGTATACCATATATATCCTGAAATACAAGCATCTATGAAAACAGAGGAGTGCCCCCAAAGAATGGATGACAGTTAAATTTTAGAACTCCACTGCCTCCCCCAGCTCCCTCCCACATGTAAGCAGCAGCAAAGCAACAATCCCCCCCCCACTAGCAAAAAAAAGCATTGGCACCCGTCACCGAGCATTCAAGCATGCAACAAAGCATCAGCAAAGACACAGACTTGCAGTACCCCAAAGACTACTCGTTCGCCCGGTATTTGACATACCACTGGCTCTCTCTCCCTTATAAGGGAGAAAAGGATGTCTCCATTTCACAGTGAGAGTGGAGACATAACAAACAACTTACTGGTTTACGATGTTAAAGTCCATTGTGTTGCTTTTTCCAAACTCTGTGTCCAAAGGTCAGTTCTTTACCCTTTCATCTCCACTTGATTCTTGGTCATGTTGTGCCCTTTCCATTTGGCACCTTAATGTGATAATGTTTACATTGGAGAAACCAAGCACAATTTGGCAATCCTTTTTAGAGCACAGCAGTCCACAAAAGAGGATCCAGTTTCAGATCATTGTAATAATCCATTCCATTGTTTATCTGACCTCCTGTTAGACTATCGCAACATAAACTCAGAGAACAACACCTCAAGTTGCCTATAGATACTTCGCTACTATTAAGCCTCAATATTGAGTTCATCAATTTCAGATGACTAGCCTTTCCAATTTTCCAACTGTGATGCAATGCCACCCACCTGGATCAATGTTTCAGATTTTCTTCTCTCTCCACAGATGCTGTCTGATCTGTTGGTTATTTCCTGCATCCTTTTTACTTCAATCAGATTCCAAAAACTGCTTTGTTCTTTATCTCACAATCACAGTATTGGGTTTCTTTCTGGTGACTGGCCTCAACCATCTTCCTCTGGGCAAATCAAATAAACAAGCATTTATTTCCATCTCTTAGACAGTGAGAACATTGTGTCATTATGGACAACCTGTCTTTCCCAATCACCCCTTCATTCTCTTCATTCTCTTCACCTCTCTCCCTTTCTATAACTGAAAAAAAATAAATGTGGCTTGCTTTTCTCTCTCCTTTGATAATGCCTGACCTGTTGAATATCTCTGTTTTAGTTTCAGATTTCTTACATCTGTGGCGTTTTACTTGTCGATTGGCCCTTGTGTGATTTAACCACTTTCTGTACTGTCATCTAGCCCCCATCCTCACTATCACAGATGGCTGTGTACTAAGTCCCCTCCTTTACTCCCTGTATACCCATGACTGTGTCGCCAGCCACAGCTCTAATCTGCTAATTAAATTTGCCGATGATATGACATTGATTGGCCTCATCTCAAACAATAACGAGGTGGCCTACACGGAAGAAGTCATCGCTCTGACACAGCGGTGTCAAGAAAACAACCTCTCCCTCAATGTCGCAAAAACAAAGGAGCTGGTTGTGGATTACAGGAGGAATGGAGATGGGCTAACCCCTATTGACATCAATGGATCTGGGGTTGAGAGGGTAAACGGCTTTAAGTTCCTCGGCATCCACATCACCGAGGACCTCACGTGGTCTGTGCACACCGGCTGTGTGGTGAAAAAGGCACAACAGCACCTCTTTCACCTCAGCCGATTGAGGAAGTTAGTTATGGGCCCCAAAATCCTAAGAACTTTCTACAGGGGCACAAATGAGAGCATCCTGACTGGCTGCATCACTGCTTGGTATGGGAACTGTACCTCCCTTAATCACAGGACTCTGCAGAGAGTGGTGTGGACAGCCCAGCGCACCTGTAGTTGTGAACTTCCCATGATTCAGAACGTTTACAAAGACAGGTGTGTATAAAGGGCCCGAAGGATCATTGAGGACCTGAGTCACCCCAACCATAATCTGTTCCAGCTGCTACCATCTGGGAAATGGTAGCACAGCATAAAAGCCAGGACCAATAGGCTCCGGGACAGCTTCTTCCACCAGGCCATCAGACTGATTAACTCACGCTGATTTGAATGTATTTCTAGGTTACATTGACTGTTCTATTTTTTTATAAATTATTATAAATTACTATGTTTGCACATTGCACATTTAGACGAAGACGTGACGTAAAGATTTTTACTCCTCGTGTGTGTGTGAAGGATGTAAGAAATAAAGGCAATTCATTCATTCAGTTCATTCATAAATCACAGAGTCATACAGTATGGAAGCAGGACCTTCAGCTTGACTCATCCATTTTTATCAATGCCTATCTATGCTAATCCCATTTTCCAACATTTAACCCATATCCTTCTATCTGTTTCTATCCATAAACCTGTCCAAATACTTTCTTAAACATTGTACCTATTCTGCTCCCTACTCTGATTTCATTCCATATTCCTCCAATATGTGAGACTTAAATCTCCTTTAAATCTTTCCCCTTTCACCTGAAACCCAGGTCCACTTGTTTTGGCCTCCCCATATCTTTGGAACGAAAACCCCAATACTACTTACCCTCTCTATGCCTCCCATAATTTTATAAACTTCTATTAGGTCACCCCTTGACCTGCTGTGCTCTGGTGTGAACAACCCATGCCTTTACAACCTGTTCCTGTATCTAAAACCCTCTATTGCAAGCAACATTTCAGTGAATCTCTTCTACATGCCTTCTAGCACTACCAATAATCTAGTGCGCCCTAACCAATGCTTTGCACAGCTGCAATATTATGTCCCAACTCTTATACTCAAAGCCTTCCGTCTTAACGTCAGCTTCATCACCTCATCCACCTATATCCGCAGCAATCCCACAAACCATCTGAGACATGCTTAATGGTCCAGTTTGACTTCGCTACCTTCTGTTTCTTTTGTTCATGTGGGAGACTAGAAAATTAAAAAAGAACATTTACATTCCTATGGAGCCTTTCTCCATCTCAGGACACCCCAAGGCGTTTTACTGCCAATGAAGCTCCTTTTTGAGTGTAGGCACTGCTGATTATGACTGCTGGACTATAACATCTCTACAGATCTTTGGTGAGTCACCAAGTGCTTAAAAATAAACCAGGCGGCAGTGTTCTGGTTCCAGACATCAACCATGGCTTGTGTAACCATGGTAACTCTACATCAGTGACTGCCACAAGCATTCTAGTGTGTGCACAGTATAATAAAGCTTGCTGATACTGCATGGTTGTTCCAATGCAAAAATAAACTTTATTAGAGCAAAAAATGGAAACAGGACCAAATTTGAAAATCTGTACTTGATCTGGAGTGTGCAAAAATTATTGATTTTTATCTCACAGTCAACTGTTTAACATGATAACGTTTGTGAAATGCACACAAACTGAGAACATGAGCTTCAGAGTCACAGAAAGTGAGTCCACAGGCTGTGGGCTCACTGAACGTGGAGTCAGTTCAGTGCCGAGGCAAGGCAAGTGAAGTCATCCACCCAATGGCTGAGAGGCAACAGCTGTCTGACAGGACAAGGCTCACTGCCTGACAGGATATTGAAAGCAGAAACACTTGTCACATTTTAAAGTCATTTCCTGGCTGTGCAGGAACCTGTAAAGGTTTGGACTGAGGACTGGGAGGTGAGATTAGTGTGAATGGCTCAATTCTCATTTAGCATTAAGACGATGATCCAAATGGTCTCCTTCTGAGTTACAGGTTTTATGATTCCAAATCCACTCTTTCCTGATTACTTTTTCTTTGGTCTTTTGTTCAGATAGCCCCCAAGGGTGTTGAATTAGGATTATCTCCAGAGAGTTTAGTTTGTGATATTATTATTGTTATTTTAATATCTTTTGCACTTACAGAATCAAAATCCTCCTTCTAACAATTATGCTGTTTCGACAATGCTGGTGAAAGTGACTTCTGCAGTGAATCCACCTCTTTATGAGATGTCTATTAATATAGTCCAATAATCCTCCAACATTTTCAAAGTTCAAAGTAAATTTATTATCAAAGTACGCACAGTTTATGTCACCATATACTACCCTGAGGTTCATTTTCTCCCAGGTATTCACAGCAGAACAAAGGAATCAATAGCATCAATGAAAAACTACGCATGAAGACTGACAAGCAACCAATGTGCAAAAGAAGACAAGCTGTGCAAATACAATATAAATAAACAAACAAATAAATAAATAGAGAGAAGAACAAACAAATAAAGTAAGTGCTAAGAATAGCTTTAAACCCATGAAGAAATTAGGCTGATTTCTCCCATTGGACTTCTTTGAACACAGTCAGACATTACTACTTATCCCATTTTTTTTCAGTATATCAGTATCACAGAATCATACAAGACAGAAACTGGGCCTTCAACCCATCATGTTGCCCTATCTACACTACCTAGATTATATGTATCTGCATTAATCTCAACATCCATATTCAGTCTATTAGTTTCTATGCCTTGGCTGTGTAAGTAATTTACCTGGATGCTTCTTCGACGCTGTGAGAGCACCTGCCTCCATCAGCTCTTTAGGCAACATATTCCAGGCTCTAACGAGTGTCCATGTGAAAAAAATCCTCTTCAAATCCCCTCGAAGTCTCTTAATTATACCTTCTCTCCAGCATGCTTACTCTGGGGGAAAAAAATTACCATCTACCTTGGCTATCTTCCTCATTATTTTATATACCTACATTAGGTAAATGCACAGCCTGTTCAATTTCAGCAAAGGTTAAAGATTAGCTTTATTTACCACATGTACATAAAAACATACAGTGAAATGTGTCACTTGTGGTTAAATCAAAGCAGTATGCTGGGCAGTCTACAAGTGTTGCCAAGGTTCCAATATCAACATAGCATGCCCACAACTCACTAACCCTAACCTGTACATATCAGGCATATGGGAGGAAACAGGACTCATGGGGAGAACATATAAACTCCTTACAGACACCTGATCTTACAGCTGGTGCTGTAGAGCGTTGCTCTAACCACAACGCTATCATGCCCTGTGCTATCAAGTACAGCATGTGAGGAAGCATATCAGTAAGACTCGTTAAGAGCACCTTCTAAACCTGTAATGTTGACTAAGTAGAAATAACACTACCTGGAAGTTGTCCTGATTGCCTCACACTGCCAGGCCTGCACAGGCAGACACCTCCCAGTCTCCACTCAGCTAACAGAAGTCATCTGCCACTCATTTCCAATTCCTCTCCTGCTGCTTAATTAAGCCCAGCACTAATCCACTATCCTTGTTCACTTATACGAACCAGTGGCTCCCGGCCTTCAGTTACCTTGTTGCCTTGTCGTGTTAAGTATCTGTCTTCTCTTGTTTTGTGGCCCCTTGTGGCTTGTTATTTTGTAGTTTATGAGTAAAATATTGTTTACAAGTAAATCATCTGCTCTGCTCTGAGTTTGGGTCAAGCCTCCTCCACATTTTATGATAGGATGGCTGAACCAATGATTAACCCAGCAGAATATGGTTGTCTAATGCAAGTCAGCCATCAGCAGAAGCACACATTCCTGAAACAGCAAGAAACCATTGACCATCTGATTGCCACTCCCAACCAAATCTCTGTCTCAACACAACAACCTCCTGCCTTTGAGCTCCAGATTCCAGTGCCTGAACGCTTAGACGGATGCTCAGAATGATGCCTCGACTTCCTGTCCCAGTGCATCTTACATTTGGAGCTCCAGCCTTCTCTGTAGTTTATGGACCTTTGTCATTTCTCTCTTCAATGGATGCACTCTGACCTGGGCCACCGCTAACTGGGTGGCCTATTTTCAACCAATATGAAGATTTTACCACTGAGATGCACAGTGTTTTCAACCATTCGGGAAATGGATGGGAGGCAGTGGATCGGATACTTCACCTGCATCAAGGCTCACGCTCAGTGTTGAACTACACGGTGGAACTCAAGACCCTCGGAGTAGATTGTGGCTGGAATGCGGAAGTGCTGCTGGCCCATTACTATCCTGGCCTCTCAGATTGCTTGAAAGACAAGCTGTCGACCCAGGAGATTCTTACTGACCTCGAAAGTTTCATCCCTCTGGCTCCCTGAATTGATAAGCGTCTCATGGTTTGACCCTCCAGATCATCAACTGAAACCCCAGTACTATTTCTAAAACCTTTTCAGGCTGCAGAGCCCTCAACATCAACACCTCCAGAGCCCATGTGGGTAAGGAGAGCTCCCTTAACCCAAGAGCATGAGCATCGTTGGAGAAACAACTTGTGCGCTTACTGCACAGCCACCGATCACCCATGCAACAAATGTCCACTGCACAATGATGAAGGAAAATTAGAGGACTATGTGAGAGGAAAGGGTTAGATTGAGCTTGGAGTAGTTTGAAGGGCTTGTCTTGTACTCTGCTCGTTTTATGTTAATCAGAAATATTGGATTTACTGACAAACACAAGATCATGGTCTCATCATTCCGATATATAAAGTTCAGAACAATATCAAAAAAAGTATTTCTCGATCGTAGATGCCATTAGTTCACTGAAATGCATGGGATGGAGGAAAAACATTGAAGCCAGATCCAATCTTTCTGCATGACGAACATTGGCTGTTACTCTACCTTCTTCAAGAAACAGTGAGATGCTGTCATGGGAAAAGAGTAGGCATGATATATCACAGGGATGAGAATGAAGGTCTACTTTCACTCATGCCAATCTTGATAGCTTTACTGTTTGTTTATACAGGCACATCAAGCTGTTAGGACAAGAGATCCTTGCACAGATGTTATACTCTCCCAGGGTTTCGGCAGTTATACTGTAGTTTGGTTTTACTATTGTTATCAGACTCAGATGTGGAATTTTCCATTATGGTTTAACTAAAGTCAAATTTAAAATTCTCAGATATAACTTTGTTACTTAATCAGAATCACAGCAGTAGAGGAGGTATGGTAGACCAATTCACAAAGTCATCTATTTTGGCCATTCAGTTTGGTCAAAGTTCTGGTGGGCAAATTGGCCCTTTCAGATGATCTTTGATGTCCATTCATGAAATGTTAAATAGCATGTGATTGTGCTGCAGAGTTTACAAAGGAGGTTCACCAAGATGTTGCCTGGATTGGAGCATCTCAGATATAAGGAAAGACAAGAGAGGATGGAGACACAGGAGGTTGCAGATCTGGAGCAACAATCTACTGTAAGAACTCAATAGATTGAGCAGCATCTGTGGAGGGAAAATAATTGTCAACATTCAGGGTTTCGACTCAAAACAGACAATTCTTTTTCTCCCAGTGATGCTGCTTGACCTAATCAGTTCCTCCAGTAGTTTGTTACTAAGGAGACTGTTTCTGTTTTTCATGCATTCAAGGGACGTGCCAGATTGACTATCTAGGAATTACATTAGTCTACTTTGGAAGCTTTCTTACTTTTGTGCCTCTAAAGATATTACAAATTCTTCACAGTATGGAAGTCAAAGATAGACGCAGTGTTGATTTGATGTGTAGCATTCCATGTTGTTGTACCCTGCTCTATTAGAACTCATTTCCTGAACATGCTTCCTAATGGAAGTGTTAAGTTTGGTAAAGATTAAAGATTTATTTGTCACATGTACATAGAAATATACAGTGAAATGTGCCATTTGTGTCAATGACCAACACAGTCTGAGGATGTGCTGAGGGCAGCCATAAATGTTGACTCCTTTCTGATGTCAACATAGCAAGCCCACATCTTACTAACCCTAAATCATATGTCATGGAATGTGGGAGGAAGCAGAAGCAACTGGAGGAAGTCTACATGGTCATGGAGAGGACATACAAGCACCTCACAGCCAGTGGTGGGAATTGACCTCTGATCGCTGATTGTAGGCATTGTAAAGCATTGCACTAACTATTAAGCTATTGTGCCACCCATGTGCTGTGGAAGCTGGATCTATTGAATGGTATTTAGCTAAAGAAACAATATTCAAACATGAAGGGAAATCCTAGTTTATACTGATACCAAGTCACATAAATAACAGGTACAACTTTCTTCTAAAGATTTCATCTTTTTGCTCCCGCATCTCCAAAGTTTCTTGTTAACTGCAGAACTCTTTTGGACATCCTGAGATGCAATTCAATTGGGATATTTTTCATCCTGATGAAGAGGGATGGCTAAAGTTTGCTTAAAAGCCAAGAATGGTGGAGGTGACTGAGATGATGGCTTATGCAACAACTGAAGCTTCCCTTTTCACCTCTTCACTTCTTCTCTTCTAATCCACAAATCCTTTTTTCCTAAATTTGACATCATATACAATAGAGAAAGCATAGACATTAAGGAAAACACAAATACCAGGATTCTGAAATAGGCTCGGTCTTTCTTCCTAGGAACAAAGAAGAATAAGGGACAACCGTATGGAAGTGTTGAGGTACAAACGCCTCAGGACTCACACCACCAGGTTCAAGAATGGTTACTACCCCTCAACCATCAGGCTCATGAACAAAAGAGGATAACTACACTCATTTATTGGGATGTTCCCACAACCAATGATCTCACTTTATGGGCCCTTTATCTCGATATTTCATGATCTAGTTATTTATTGTCATTTATTTATATTTGCATTTGTACAGTTTGTTGTCTTCTATGTTCTTGCTCTTTCATTGATCCTGTTTACAGTTACTATTCTATGGAGTTGCTGAGTATGCATACAGAAAAAATAATCTCAGTGACTCTGATAATAAATTTTAATTTGAACTTTGAACTTTGAATTATGAGAAGCATAGGTAATGTGGATAGTAACAGTCTGTTCCCCAGGGTAGGCAACTGCAAAATTATGGGGCATAGATTTAGAGTGAGAAGGATAAGATTTAAAATTGACCCTAGGGGCAACTTATTCACACTGAGAATGATGAGTAAATAGAATAAGCTGCCAGAGGAAGTGGTTGAGCCAGGGACAATTGTACCACTTAAGCAACACTTGGATAGGTACATGAAGGAGCAGGCCTTGGAGGGAAATGGGCCAAATGCAGGAAATTGGGACTCTCTGGGTGGCCACATAGATAACATGGAATTATTGGGCCGAAGGGTCTATATCGACCCTGTATCATTCTATCACTCTAAGTAAGAAATGGAAAATGCTAGACATGCATAATAAAACACAAAAGCAGTAAATGCTGACAATACTCAACAGACCAGACCTCAGCTACGAGAGGAGAAACAGGAAACGTTTCAAGATGAAAACCTTCACTTAAAACTGGTTTGAAGAGAAAAGAATCTTGTTAGGCTGCAGGGAGGATAAGGGTAGGAGGATGTCTCTGAAAGGGTAAAACTGAAGCGACTATGGGGAGAAGCTGTAGCAAGTATATCTTGTCAATAGAACTCAGAACATGGAACAGTACAGCACAAGAACAGGTCCTTTGGCCCACAATTTTGTGCCGAACCAAATAAGTTAGTAGTCAAATGGTCAACTATGCTAATGCTTACACAAGGTCCATACCCTTCCATTTTCCTCACATTGATGTGCTTATTTAAACATCTCTTAAAAGTCCCTAAAGTATATGCCTCAGCAGCCATCACCACCACCGCCACAACCAAAGCAATGCATTCCAGGTACCCAACACTCTGTGTAAAAAAAAAACTTTTGGAATTAACTCCTCTCACCCTAAATGCATGCCCTCTAGTATTAGATATTTCAACCCTTAGAAAAAGAGATTGTCTATCTGTTCTATCTATGCCGTTCTTAATCTGATAAACCTTGATCAGATCTCCCCTCAGGTTCAATGGGTGAATGAGAACGGTTGGACAGTGGTAATACAGAGATGAACATACGAGTTGCTAAATGCAGAGCAGAAAGACAGACTGGGCATGTTCTCCACTCCCAGAGAGAAAAAAAAGGACATAAGACGTAAGCTTTAGAAAAGAGAATGAGATTTTAACAACAAATTAACAACTTTAATGCAGAGTTTCAAAATATACATCTTATTTTTCTTAAATTCGTACAATTTACCTAATCTTGGGAACAAATTCCAAGTGAGATGGCTTAGGATGCTATCATTATCAGGATTTTGAGGTGGTTCAGTGTGGAGTTGATATCATAAGGAATGGCACCAATAACTAATGTGTCATATGAAACCTCTTATTATTTCCTCAAAGCTGTTAAGATATTGGATAAAGATTCTGCAGAATTCATGTCTGAAGAAATGTCTAAATTTGCACAATAGATCCTGAATCAGCTTGAAATGAATGCTTAATATATTCGTACATGAAAGAGAGAAAATAGGATTATGGATCTGCCTAGGACACACAATGTTTTTGTTTACAATTTCTAGATTTATGAAAATTGTTTCTTCTTTTTCAAACTGTTTTTTTTCATGAGCCTTGACATGACGACATCTCATTCTCAGCATTTTAATTTGAAGCCTGGTATTAAACATCATTTTTGACATCTGCTTGGATTTTAGAACTTACCACACGTACCGTTGGAGCAGGCAATGTGAGTTCAGAGAGGGAGAGAAAAATTATTGAGGCAAACTTATGAGAGCGTGGCAAGCTTAATTTCAAAGCATGAACACCAAAGAGAAAAGGAAATTAAGTAGTCGTGGGGTGAAAGGTCAGGCATCAGACAGCTGGTCCGTGGCACTGGGAAGGTATTACACATTTTCGGTACCCGAGCTGCAACAAAAGATTGGGTTGGATGGAATATAAAATATATATATAAAAAAGGCAGGTGATGATCGAAGCCTACTGATAAAGGGAGCCTGTGTGCTCTTGGGTGCTGTATGCATTCAATTCCAGACTGGCTTCTCTTATGCTAATATAGCCAATTTCCTCTTTTATTTCATTTATGGAGCCTAAATCTGCGATCTCTGATAAGGTTCCCTAGGAAACCGCCTTCACTCAAAAAACTCGGCTGATGGAGATGTGCAACTTGCAGAGAACGGCATATGAATAATTTAAGAGCTTTGCCCAGAGATTTGAGGAAGGACAACATAATAGCAGACACCACAGGGTACTGCTGTATAGTCAAGACTTCATCTTCCACTGACAAGTGACCTACAAGGTCAAGGGTATGCCGGGATATCTAACCAGCACTAGGAAAGGTATCAGCCTCCCTCAGGAATAAAAAAAGGATTCAATCTCAAGCAAAAAAAAGAATGCGATATATATTTACTTCAATTGTATTCTTTAAATTTCACTATAAGTTACAGAATGACACATGAAACAAAAGCAATGTTTATGCTGAGGATTACATGTTTTTTCAGTGTGCTCTTCCAAAAGGTAGAGTGCAGAGGCATGATGAAAGTTTAGAGTCGTTATTTCTGATCTTAAAGAGCTCTTCTGTGGGATTGGAAGATGTCTCGCCTATTTCAGATATGGCTCCCTAGCATATACACTGTTTGAGGTCAAAGAAACATTTTGTCACAGATCAAAAGGATGTCTGCCCTTGTGAAAGTTATACCACATACAGAATGCCCTTGCTTTTTCAAGAGTCTGCCACAGACGACAAAATCTCTTAAGATCAGTCTGTGGAGAGACAGTGATAAAAGAGGGACGTGATGTGCACAGAAAGAGTTCACAGACTCTTGAGGCCAAATTCGCTGTTGATCCAACAATGTCATTTATATGAAAATCATTAACTTTTCAACCTCAGGAGACAGGTGCTCAAAAGGTTAAATGTGCTTAAAGGTGTCCTTAAATTGATGGTGAATATTTAAAAATGCCATTAACTTAATAAATTCCAGGGAGCAAATGGACTTGTCAGTTGTAAAATCATTCAGTGGACAGGATGCACGTACTACTAGTTAACAGTACCAAATTTGCCCAACCATCTTTTAATTATAGTTCATTCATAAGTAACAAATACACTCAACTGGCCACTTTATTAGGTACCCCTGTACCTAATAAAGTGACCACTGAATGGACATTCATGGTCTTCTGCTGCTGTTGCCTATCCACTTCATATTTCCCATCCACTACATAATGTACTGGGTGGGCACAGGAGTACATTCAGCCAGAGACTCATTTCACCGAGATGCAACACAGAGCGTCATAGGAAGTCATTCCTGCCTGTGGCCATCAAACTTTACAACTCCTCCCTTGGAGGGTCAGACACCCTGAGCCAATAGGCTGGTCCTGGACTTGTCTCCATCTGGCATAATTTACATATTCCTATTTAACTATTTATGGTTTTATTACTATTTAATTATTTATGGTGCAACTGTAACGAAAACCAATTTCCCCCGGGATCAATAAAGTATGACTATGACTATGGCTATGACTATTCAAAGTGTTGTGCATTCAGAGATGTTCTTCTGCACGCCTCTGTTGGAGCATGTGATTATTTCAGTTACTTGAACTACTCTGGTCATTCTCCTCAGATCTTTCTCATTAACAAGGCACTTTTGCCACACAGCACTTATGCTTGCTGGATATCTTTTGTTCTTTTTTGTATCATTCTCTGTAAAATTTAGAGACTGCTGTTCACAGAAATCCCAGAAGATCAGTAATTTCTGAGATACCTAAACCTTCCCACTTGGCTCCAACAATCATTCCACTGTCAAAATCACTTAGGTTACATTTCTTCCCCATTCTGATGTTTGGTCTGAACAATTGAATATCTTGACCATGTCTGCTTGTTTTTATGCATTGCATTGCTGCCACATGATTGGCTGATTAGATATTTGCATCATTAAGTGTACAGGTGTACCTAATACTTTATACTTTATTGTCGCCAAACAATTGGTACTAGAATGTACAATCATCACAGCAATATTTGATTCTGCACTTCACACTCCCTGAATTACAAATATTAAATATTAAAAATATTAAAAATAGTTAAAATTAGTAAATATTAAAAATTTAAATTATAAATCATGGTTGGACCAGATTGTGGTCAAACCTGTCTCCCTGTTTAATGCTGGATGAGAACCAGCTGCTTATGTGGGGTTCAGGACTGATCAATTGTATGTTTGGTCTCGCCATATTGATGTTACAGCCACAAAAGCTCACCAATGCCCCTAGTGCTTCAAGAGGTTAAAGGAATTTAGCATGGCCCCATCGGTCTTTATCAACGTACCATAGGAAGCATCCTATCTGGATGCATAATGACTTTGTGTGATATCAGCTCTGCATGTGACCACAAGAAGCTACAGAGGGTTGTGGACAGAGCTCAACACATCACAGGAACCAGCCTACCTTCTGTGGACTCTGTCCACACTTCTCGCTGTCTCAGTAAAGCAATCAAACCCCACCCACCCCAGGTATTCTTCCTCTCCCTTCTCTAATCAGACAGAAGATACAGAAGCCTGAAAGCACGTACCACCTGGCTCATGGTCAGCTTCTGTCCCACAGATATTAGACACTTGAACAGACCCCTTGAACGATAAGATGGACTGCTCATCTCACAAGCTACCTCGTAATGATCTTGCACCTTATTGTTTACCTACACTGCACTTCCATTATACCCTTTAAACTTAATTCTGTACTATTATTATTTTACCTAGTTCTTCCTCCATGTAATGATTTGATCGGTATGAAAAGAATGCAAGATAAGCTTTTCACTGTAATTTGTTACATATGACAGTAATAAATCAATACCAGTATTAATATTCTGATGAAACATTTGGGATCAGGTCAGGCTTTCTCTTGCTAACCTGATTCAAGATGTTATCTGGTATCGGTACCACGTCTCTGTATGTGTTTGATACTCAGTGTTTCATTCTCAGAGTGCTCAATGGCATGTTTATGCCCGTTCTATTTACACTGAGGATTTGAAAATCATCCTTGGGTTTGAGGTAAATTCAGATTAGCCATGTGTGGGGTTGTTCTTTTAAATTTCCTCTCATTCATATGGTTATTGGTGATTTCATTGTTCCCAGGTCCATTGCACAGACCTGACAGAGATTGGCACCCTGCAATGTCTGACTTTGATTAAAGAAATCAGACAGAACATTCTCCTTTTGCCATATTCACTTCATTGTGCCAGAGAAAAGAGGTGTCTACTTCTGCACTTCAATAAACTACTTGGGTGGTAACTGCTTGGATTGGACCTGTCCTGCTTTTCATTGACAGAACATACCCGGAAGATATTCTGCTTTGGTGGATAAGTGCCAATACTGCAACAATTTGGCTACAGGGACAAGAGCTTCTGGTGGACATGGCTTTGGAAATACAGTCAGAATGTTAATGAGCCTCAGCAGAACTGTTATCCTAACGGAACAAAAACCTGAATGAAGCTCATCAGATACTGAGTCAAGAACAAGTTGGCTATCAGCAAGATTTTCAAAGTACAGCTTACTTAGTGTTGCAGATGGATATAAGTAACAATTCCTCTGGAATCATTGCCACATTATTATTTTAACTGAGGCCTATATAATGGTGCATCATTATGTGTATATTACTGACCTATCTTAGAAACACATTTTTTTCCCCAGATTACTCAGTCTGATTTAACAATTAATTGAGATAAAGCATGATGTAGGTCCTTCAAGCTGTACCACCCAGCCCAACAACCTCCAATTTAACCCATAGCCTAATTTCAGGACAATTTACAATGACCAATTAATGTACCAAACAATACGTCTTTGCACTGTGAGAGGAAATAGAGCACCCAGAGGAAACACATGCAGTCATAGGGAGAACGTAAAAACTCATTACAGATAAAGGTGGGAATTTTACCCAGATTGCTGGTACTGTAAAGCGTTGTGCTGACCACGACGTTACTATGTGGATAAGAGGAAAGTAAATGTAAATCTGGTTAACAAGGTCTGCTCAATTGTTGTTTTCTTTGAGGTGGGTTAATTTGTTGCTGTGACAATGTACATTGATTGGTAATATGCCAAATCCTTACACTTAATGGCACTGGCTTGTGGCATGTCATGCTTCAGTTCCTGCAGACCAAAGGTTTACTTACACTTCCTGATAACAGAATGGGAATGTTGAAGCAGCCAATGCACCATAGGCACATCCCTCCCCACCATCAGTAGTATCTGCATTTAATGTTACCTCAAGAAGGCAATGTTTACCAGCAAAGATAACCACCATCTGTGCCATGATATCTCCTCACAACCAGCATCGAGTAGAAGGTACAGAAGCCTGATGTCTCACACCACGACGTTCAGGATCAGCTATTCCCTTCAACCACTTGGTTCCTGAATCGATCTGTGCAACTCTAATCATTACGTCAGTATGGCAACACTATGTTCACATTGAACACTTTGAATTACAGTAGACTTTCTTTCTATAGTAATTGTGCTCTTCCTTCCATGATTTTGTATAATTTATGTCTAATTTATAATACCTTAAGATCGTAAGACATAGGAGCAGAATGTCCATTTAGTCCATTTAGTCTGCTCCACCATTTGATCATGGCTGAATTATTATCCCACTCAACCCCATTCTCCTGCCTTCTTCCTTTAATCTTTGATACCCTGACTAATCAAAAGCCTATTAACCTTCTGCTTTAAATTTACCCTATGTATTGACCCCCACAGCCCTCTATGGCATGACAATATACTCAACTTTGAAATTTAGATAGGTTCTTGTACCCCCCCCCCCCACCCCTTGCCCTGCCTGATATAGGGAGAAAGAATGGAAGCGTGGGACTTCTCACTTTAGATATAAAGGACACTCAATTAACCAACTGGACTCTTCCTCTGCTGTATCACTCCTGAATAAATATTGTATTTATTTATAGAGCAGTTTAACACACCAAGTGACCTGTGCCTAATTTTTATAACAATAATATCTAGGTATAATCCACGTGAGGAAGTACTTTCTTCAGTGCTTTAAGAATTAAAGAGTTCCTGTCTCTTCCATCAGTCCAAAGTCTATAACACTCATCATGCTGTTGGAGTGATGATAGCTTGCATGTAAATATTTCCAAATCCTTCCTCACTTTGCTGACGCATTCACTGCCTTCCGCCCCTTCCTCTGACTCATGCCTCCTCTGTTAGCATTCCAGAGAATGCTAGACCTCTTATCACCAAGGGGGTGCAGACAAAAACACAGACTGCAGTCACCTGGTGTGCGTGACTGCTGCACAGCTTCACCCAGTACCTGTCGCCATTCAGGCGCCTGGGACAGTGGGGCTGGGAGTCAGAGGTTGAAACCATTTACAGAACTAGTTATTAAGCAATGCCACACAGGTTGTCCACACTGGACATCCTCTGACCCACAGGCTCCTCCTCCAGCACCAGCCACACCCTGCAGCACAACCTGGTCCTTTGTTGGATCACTCTATTTACTTCCACGCCATAGTACCCACATGAAGTTTGTTTAGATGTTGCTTCTCCAATAATCCGTAACCATCCCAAACTTCATCTTGTCAGAAAAGCATTTAATCCTGTGTAACCAAGTTTAGGAGAGGTGTGCACTCTCCCATGCCCAGATGTCTTTTCATGTTAACTGCATGTCCTTCCTTTAACTTTTGTAGTTAAAACCCATGTGAAAGCTTCAACATCTACAAAAATATTAGAAACTTGACTTCAAAGTATAGTTCCCTCTTCACTGCATAGAGGACATTAGAATTGTGTAAAAAAACATAATTTCTGTTCATTCCTACACAAAATTCCATCAGCACATCAAAAAAAAACCCTTTCTAGCTTCCGTCAGCACTTTATCCAAGGTAACGCATATTTTGTGCTTGGCAAGTATTTTTACATCACAGAAAAAAGCTATTTTTTCCCTGTCCATTTACCTTGGGAGAAGGATTGTTTGCACACAGGGTTACTGGGGAGTGTTCAGGAAGAAGAACCCTTATAGAAGCTTCAGTGGGTTTGTGCTGTTTGCTCTGGTTTTGCTAATCTTTTTCAACTTAGCTGAGAGATGGAAGTGATCTCCCTTGATCAGTACCACAATGGACAGGGAACTCACCTATCAGTTCAGTGTTTCATGTTAATTTATGACAGAGGTGAAAGTGCAGTAATGTAATCCACAAGTTAGGGGTGTGTGTGTGTGTGTGTGTGTGTGAGAGAGAGAGAGATCAACCAATCATGTGGCAGCAATCCAATGCACAAAAGCATGTAGATTCAGTTGTTGTTCAGATCAAACGTCAGAATGGGGAGGAAATGTGATCTAAGTGATTTTGACCGTGGAATGATTGCTGGTGTCAGATGGGGTGGTATGTGTATCTCAGAAAATGCTGATCTCCTGAATTTTTTATGCACAACAGTTTCAAAGTTCAAAGTTAATTTATTATCAAAGTATGTATATTATATGCAACCTTGAGATTTGACTCAATCCAGACAGCCATAAAACAAAGAAATCCAATAAAACCCATTAAAAAAAGACTGTCAAACATCCGATGTGCAGAAAAAAACAAATTGTGCAAACAATAAAAGTAAGGAAATAACATTCAGAAATGAAGTTCACAAAAGTGAGTCCACAGTCACGAAGCTGGGCACAGCCGATCCAGGAGCCTATTTGTTGCAGGCTGTAGCCACAGTTCAGCGCAGAGATGAGTAAATCTCCCCGAGCAGTGAGCTGAATACCGGTCCATCCATCTCCTCCAGCCCCGACACCCTGACCTTTTCAATCTGGCCTGGCACTTAAATCGGTCAAACGTCGGCTTGTTCTTTGCCCTCAGGCCTGGGCCCTGCCACCTTGACTCTGCCATGACTCATCGCAGCTTGCCTCAGTTCTGCTGCTTCAATTCAGCTCCATGTCTGCTCCAGCAATGGCAACTCATTGTCTCATTGCCCTTTCTCGGGCCCAGTCTCCACTGCCTCAGTTCAGTCTGTATGTGCCAGGCTGCAACTGTCTTGCACCTTCGAGACATCAGTTTATACCACAAAAATGCCAGGTTCAAATACTCAACTCTGAAAGGGAAGTTGCAGGCTATTTTCCAGAAGCAGTGTGATTAATAAAGTAGTTCTGTTTGCTGACAGCAAGTCGTCACTTTGTTTCACCAGTGCCATCTTAACCCAGGAGTCTCTAGAGGTTACAAAGAATGGTGTGAAAACAATAAAAGCAGCTGCTCTTGGGGCAGAAGTGCCTTATTAATGAGAGAGAGGTCAGAGGTGAATGGTCAGACTGGTTCAAGCTGACAGGTAGGTGACAGAAAATCAAATAATCACACATTACAACAGTGCTGTGCAGAAGAGCATCTCTGAACTCACAACACATCGAACACAAATGGATAGGCTGCAAACAGTAGAAAACCCAAAAGCATATATTCACAAACAAGAGAAAATCTGCAGATGCTGGAAATCTGAGCAACACACAAAATGCTGGAGGAACTCTGCAGGCCAGGCAGCATCTAGGAAAAGAGTACAGGACTTCCAGGATTTTGAGCATACACTCAGTGACCACTTTTTTAGGTACCTAATAAAGTGGCCACTGAGTATATGTTTGTTGCATACATATCTCTGCAGGTGTTTGTGTACATATGCATTTAATTGCATTGGAATGGTATTTTTATCAGGCTGCAAACTTACTGTCCCTTTAGCATTTGTCTGTTTTTCATGAGGCTGAATTGCTAGCTCGACACTCAACCCAGCACAGATGGAAAGTGGTTAAGGAACTGGTCAAATTCAAACCCGAGATCATTAGCCTCGAAGTCTGGTGCAGTGCACCACTGTCTGGCTATGTTAAAGTGTGTGTGTTTGTATATGTGTGTATAAATGTGTATATGTGAGAGTGTAGGCTTTTGTGACTAAAACAAGCAAGAGTTGTTTATTGTGCTTAACAAAAGCAGTAGCCCTTCACTTCTGTTACGAACAACCCAAAAAGCAGTAGACTTACACTGAAGCCATTATATCAGACACCGTCTCTTAAAGTGGACACAACAACTCAGTGATAGTGTTTGTAAATTATGTAGAGCAGTTTCTATCATGAAGAATATGTGTCATCTGTTACCCATTACATTATCCTACAGAGTTCACCAAAACTGGCCCTCATATGAACCACCCGGATCGGGTCCTATGTGTCTTGGTTAGAGTAACAGCAGGCACCCCTGGCTCATCCAGGCACGTGGCCATGTTGTGATGCAGATGGTATGGTAGTGGAACCACACAGGGCTTGGTAGGCCTGTTTAAGGCTAGCTACAGAAATACATCCAGGTATAACCTTCCTATCTGCAATAAAAGTCTTTCGTCTCATTCTAAACTGTGGAACGGACCATCATAAGGGGGCTTAATGAGGTGTTGACGTGCATCAGGCCTGTAAAGCTGGAACTCTGCGTCAGTAGCTTGTTGGCTGCCATGCTGGCATAGTCAACCCCAATGTGTATAGCATGAATGGTGAGAGGCAATCAGCCACTGTATTATTTTTCCCTTCGATGTGCTTTATGTCAGTCGTGAATTCCAAAAAGTAGGCCAGGTGACGTTCCTGCCCTGCAGACAAAGGGCATGATGCTTTTGCCATTGCATACACAGGAGGTTTAAGGTCAATGAATGTTGTGAAATGCTGGCCCTCCAGTAGAAAATGAAAATGGCAGACAGCCAAATAGAGAATCGAGAAGTTTAGGGTTGAATGTCCTGCATTTTGTCTTGGGAGGGGGTGTACAGAGCTGCTGGCTGACAAAGGCAAGCAGCTGCCACACGCTTCCAACCCACTGTAAATGCACAGCACCCACAGCATAGTCTGAAGCATCAGCAGTGATGGCTATAGATGCACTGGGAGGCTGGCACACCTGTAGGGTTGCGTTCGAAAGAATGTGGTGTCATCAAGTGCTCTGATCATGTCCGCTGACCATCAAGCATGTGATTAGGGGCACTGCCTTTGAGAGCACTTAGCTAGGGGAACATAAAATGGTGGTAGACGTTCACCATACCTAAAAACAATTGCAGTGCTTTGTAGTGCAGGGCAGTGGAAAGTCCATTATAGTGGCAACTTTTGACAGTGGGGAGTCACACCTTCTGCGCAGATGCAGTGGTCAAGAAAGTCAATAGTAGACCATCCAAAATGGCATTTGGCTGGGTTAATAATCAGCCCATCTTGGCTTAAACACTAGAAAAATGTACAGAAGTGTGATAGTATTTGGTTTTGGCTGCACTGGCAAGAAGTATGTCATCCAGGTAAACAAAAATAAAAACTAAGACTTTTAACACAAATTACATTAGTTGTTGGAAAGTCTGTGACACATTTTTCAGCTCAAACGGTATGCGCAAATACTCAATTAAGCCAAATGGAGTGATAGTAGCTGATTTGGGAATGTCCTCTGTGCACACAGGCACCTGATGGCAGCCCATGAGTAAGCCCACTTTAGAAAAACATGATCTTTCCAGCTAAGCATGCCAAAAAGTCTTGAATGTTGGCATTGGGTACGATCAGAGGTGGCGGCCTCATTAAGGCAGTGGTAATTGTTGCAAGGATGGCAACTACCATCAGGCTCAGAGACAATGTGAAAGGCTGACACTCAAGGGCTATTTGACCTACGTACAATACCAGGCTTCTCCATGTTAGCAAACTCAGCCTTTGCACTGGCCAGCTTTTCTGAGTCCAGCCTATGGACCCGTGAGCCAGTTGTGGAAGTGTGGTGCTCGACCCCATGCTTTATGGCTGTAGTGGAAGATGTAGGCTTGGTGAAGGTTGGGAATTCACTCAACAGGGGACTGAATTCACATGTGGTCATGCATGTATAGGCAGAGTTGTCGTAGGGGACTTACTGGGAGTATGGGTAGTGACCCAAAGTCCTTTGCGTCCACAAGCTGGCAGTTCTTAAGATTGACTAACAGTCCTTTGGTTCACAGGAAATCTGCGCTGAGTAGAGGTCTAGCAACTTTAGCCAAGACAAATTCCCTTGTGCAATGTTGTCAACAGAAGCAGAGCAATATGTGTCATATCCCACAAGTCTGGATCCTGCTGCCACTGGCGGCCTCCAGCGAGGGTCCATCGCTCAATAGACAACCCTGGCAGCTGAAACCCATGGTGTTCACAGACCTCCATTTTTTGATGTATTGGTACTATTGAAGGTGCATGGCGGTTCTCATTTCTTGGCGTTCATGCCAAAGCGTGCGTGGCAACATAGACCCTGTGTTGTCTGGTTTGGAGCCGTGGGCATGAGACTGTTGGAGGCTCTTCTGACAAGGTTTAATGAGACAGAGAAAGGAGGAGGAATAATGTAATTCTGCCTGGGAGAATGTAGACCATGGGCCATTTTAGCAAGCTCCCATTAGTCCTTCATGGGTGCATTAGTGAGGGCTATGTGAACTTAATCAGTCACTTGTTGCATGAAGAGTTCTTTAAAAAATAAACAAGGATGGTGATTGCCCAGGAGAGATAGCATGTGATCCATTAGCTCTGAAGGCCTAGTATCATCCAGGCCGGGTATGAAGAGCAACTATTTGGTGCACACAGACTCAAACAATCCACAAGTCTGTAAAAGTTGAGTTTTTAGAGGGTCTTCCAGTGGGACTCACCACTCTGGCTGCAGTGGAACCACTTAGCAATGCTATGACGTAGTAAACTTTGGTATTGCATTGTCCGCGGTGATTTCTCACAGCATGAACTGGGTTTCTGTCTGTGCAAACCACAATATAGAATGCTGCTTCCAAAACTCTGACAGCTTCAAAGCATTGGTCAACGTGTTGTTGAGTGACTCTGGAATCACCTGAGAGTATCGGGGACACCAATATAGGATGTTGTGAACAAAACATATGAGTCCTTTAATGTAACGTATGATTATTTGAGTTACTATCACCTTCCTGTTAGCTTGAACAAATCTGGCCATTCTCCTCTGACCTCGCTCATTAACAAGACTTTTTTGCCGACAAAACTGCTGCACACCGATTTTTTTTTTTGGTTTTTCATACCATTCTCTGCAAACCCTGGAGATTGTTGTGCGTGACAATCCTAGGAGCTGCAGTTTCTGAGATATTCAAACCATCCTATCTGGCACCACCATGGTCAAAGTCACTTAAATCACTGTTTCCCCCATTTTGTATTTGTTCTGAACACACCTAAACCTCTGGATCATGCATGTATGCTTTTACGCTTTGAATTGCATAAAATATGATTGGCTGATTAGATATTTGTATTAATGAGCAAGTGTGCTGGTGAATCGAGTAAAGTGGCCACTGAGTGTATGTCAGTGTACGTGTGTGTGTGTGTGTGTGTGTGTGTGTGTGTGTGTGTGTGTGTGAGAGAGAGAGAGAGAGAGAGAGAGAGTGTTCTTGTGTATGCGTGTACTTTTGTGTGTCTACATAGTTCATAGGATGGGATTTAGAGTCTAATAGAACAACCGACTCAAAATAGAATGAAATCCCTCACATGATATTGTAGCAAATTTATATAAATAGAACCAAAGTCAAAGATTTCATCAGAAGCTGTGGTTCACACTGCAACAGTAAAGCTGTCAGCCTTTGTTCTTCCCAACCTAATGTAACCTGAGTAATAAATTCAGCAAACAGACTTTTCAGATCTTGTGTAGTTTATTTGTATTTGCTTGTTTCAGCTCTTTAGCTCCAATGCCAATTGAGATGTAATATGTATTTGAACATTCGTAGTACTACCAGCGATGGAGTTGCTTATTCAACACAACACATTAAGAGACCTCTGAACCCTTTCCCTCTAAGACACTCATTTCATCAACAGGCCCATTGATGTAATAACCATGATTAGTCAGTAGATGTCAGCAAATACACATTGTATTATCTTTTACACCATGCAATTTTCAGAGAAAAGGTGTTATCATTTTGTCAACACAGAAAATCAAGTACTACTGTTTTCCTGACAATGAATTGCCAAACTGACCAAATATTAAGATGGTGTAAATCATCCCCAAGCCACTTCAGCTTCAAATCTGGGGAATGCCGAAAGCAGACTATTAAATCCCAATTGCTGTTCCAATTTATTGACCAATTTTTACCTTGTACCTGTTAACAGTCACATCTTTGTATGTCATATCAAAGGATCAGCCCTAGGTGCAGCATATAAGTGTCATTACAAATAAAACACAGCAGTGCCTCTACTTCCTTAGAAGTTTGCAAAGATTCAGCATGATATCTAAAACTTTGACAGACTTCTATAAATGTGTCATGGAGAGTACATTGACTGGCTGCATTACAAATGCCCCAGAATGGAAAAGCCTACAAAAAGTTATGGTTATAGTCCAGTCCATCATGGATAATGCCCTTCCCACCACTGAACACATTTACAAGGAGCAATATCGGAGGAAAGCATCATCCATCATCAAGAACCTCCACCATCCAGGCCGTGCTCTCTTCTCACTGCTACCATCAGGAACAAAGTATAACAGCCTCAGCACCCACGCTACCAGGTTCAGGAATAATTATTAACCCTCAGTCATCGGGCTCTTGAACCAGAAGGGATAAATTCACTCAATTTCATTCACTCCATCACTGAATTGTTCCCATAAACTATGGACTCTTCACCTCATGTGCTTGATATTTTTTTCTTATTTGTTTATTATAATTATCTTATTTTTTCTCAGCTGAAGCTAGTAAAGCCTGAGGTGCGGGCTTAGCCAAGCATCCTCATTTTTCAATTGCTAGGCACTTTTGGACTATTCTGGTGGCGTTTAGTATTGTGGCTTTCTGAAGATTTACATAGATATTACTGTGTAGCCCTAATCATTTAATGCTATTGTGTTGTGACTTTGGGTGATACCAGTTATAGATATTACTATCGGGACAATGTCTACACAGTTCATGTTCCAAAATCTTTCTACTTCCTCTTTTAATTCAGCATATTTCTGGTGTTTTTCACTTACTGAATTTTGTAAGTTATGTGTGTTTGGGATGGCTATATCTATTAAATAAATTGTTCTTGTTTGTCCTGTGTTATTATATCCAAATGGTTATTATGGATTGTTCTAACTGTAATAAGTGATCAGTAATAATATAATTTGTGGCTTGTATTTATAGTAAAGTATGATTTAATTTATGAGTTTGTATTTTAAAGTGAGATTTTAATGAATAATAATTGCCATTTGATTGTGCCTGTGTAATTAATCAGTTTGTGTAAAATTGCTACAGGATCCTATAACGTGTTAGATTGTTTCTGGTTTTTCTAAGCATTTTCTACATTTATCATCTTGACTTTTTTGGTCTTTTATTACATATTTTTGATTTTTTTTGCGTTAACTGTGTGGTCCTGTATTGCCACAAGGAAGCCTTCTGTTTCTGGGAAGAGGTCTCCAATGTTGAGTCAGGTGTTCGAAGCTTCTATGTTGACATCTAGTCTGCTCAGATTGTGTTGATGTCATCATTGGAGGATCATGTTCTTCCATTGGTTATCTTTTTCTTTAATAGTTATAATGCCATTTTTCTGGGTTGTGCTCTCATTTAAGTTTAGTGGTGTATACTTATCAGAAATGCATTTGCTGGCATGAATTGGTGAATCCTGTTTTCATTGATGAAAGTATATCCTTAGAAGTTTTATCTGACTGTTGTGTAGATTTTTAATGACTGTTATTCCTCTTCCCCCTTCCGTCTTAGGTAGTGTTAATCTAAGCAACATTCAAATGTACATAATGTTTTCTGAAATTTGTCATTTCAGTCATTTTTCTCTGCAGGTTTTGCAGATCAGTTTTGGACCAAAAGAATACGTTAATACAGATATCATGAAAGTATTTATTGCCTTTGTTATGTTTTTACTGTTGTGCTCTGGTTAACTGACTTTCTTAGGCGTTGAAGTAAACTCGGTCAAAAGTTTTTCCTTGATCTCACTATGATCCTTTTTTTTATTTGTTGCTGTCCCAGTGACTTATATGTTTCATATTGATCCATCAGTTGCATTGTATCCTGCTGCTCTGTTTTGTATTCTATAAACTCAATTGCGCCTTTCTTTGTGTATAATGTTCTGCATTTATCCAGTCCAAAGTTCATGTTTATATCTTTTGAAAAAAGCTTAACTGATAAAGGAGCATATAATTTCAAACCATCCATGGATAGAAATGTGTTAAGGTATAGCTTATTTTGTTGCTTCTGATTTGATACCCAATTTATGTCTGATTCAGTAAATTAGAGAGCGGGTTTAAAGCTAAACAGAACCATAGAGGACTCAAAGAATCACCTTGGTAAATGTCTTGGTTTATTTTGATAATGGTGGTTGTTCATTTTTGGTTGTTAATAGATAGGGTGATTATAGTACGCCAATGCACATCAGATGTTGCAGGAATTTCATGAGTATTGGGTATAGTTTATATATATTAGGAACTTCTATTAACCATCAGTGTGGGACAGAATCAAATGCTTGTTGGTAGTCAATATCATTATTATTAATATTATTTGTATTTGCACAGCTTGTTGTCCTTTGCATATGGGTTGTTTGTCTTGGTGTGTAGTTTTTCATTGATTCTATGGTGTTTTTTGTACCTATTGTGAATGCGCGTAGGAAAATGAATCTCAGATTTGTGTACTGTGATAATAAATTTACTTTGAACTTTGAACTTCAACTGTCTTTTTGTAAGTTGAGGCTTTATAAGGCAGTGATCAGACTGAACTTGAAGTATTGTGAGTAGTTTAGGTCCCTTACATAAGAAAGGATGTGCTGGCATTGGAAAGGATGCAGAAGAGGTTCATGAGAATGATTACAGGAAAGAAAGGGCTAATGTATGAGGAACATTTGATGGCTCTGGGCCTATACTAACTAAAGTTTAATAGAATCAAAGGGATCTTATTCAATCCTGTCAAATGTTAAGAGGCCTAAAAAGAGTGGATGTGGAAAGGATGTTTCTTATACCAGGGAGAGTCCAGGACCAAAGGGCATATACTCAGAACAGAGGGACATACCTTTAGAAGAGAGATGAGGAGGAATTTCTTTAGCCAGAAGGTGGTGAACCTGTGGAATTCATTGCCATGAACGACTGTGAAGGCCATGCCATTGGGTATATTTAAAGCGGAGGTTGATAGTCTCTTGATTAATCAGGGTGTCAAAGGTTGTGAGAAGGCAGGAGAATGCGGTAGGGAGGGATAATCAATGGAACTGCAATTGAAAATCTCACTGAGTGGTGCCATAACAACAACCTCTTAGTCAATGTCAGCAAGGCCAAGAAGCTGATTATTGACTTTATTATAATTGTTACTGACTTTTTCTTTGATTCTTCTGATGGTTTTTATTCTATGATATATTTATTGAGTGTGCTCACATGAAAATAAATCTCAGGGTTTTATTGGTGACGTATAGGTACTTCGATAATTAATTAACTTTGAACTTTGACCTTTGACATTTGAAATGACCCATGAGCAATGGCGGAGCAAACGCAATGGCCTGAAAGGCCTAATTCTGCTCTGATGTCTCATGGCCTTAAGTACGGCATGAAACAAAACTAGATAAGCAGGATGTCGGGTGGTTGGGAAGGGATGTGGAGGATTGCACTTCAGCCATGGGGTATCTTTGAGAAAAAGAGTGGTGTTGAAAGGCCTTGACAAGAGGATGAAGAAATAGTTTGGGTGGCATGGTAGCACAGTGATTAGTGTAATGCTATTACAGCACCCGGGTTGTGTTCCCACCACTGAATGAGAGATGTCTGTATATTTTCCCTGTATCCACATGGGTTTCCTCTGGGTGCTCTGGTTTCATCCCCCATTCCAAAGGGTTAGTTGGCTAATTGGTCACGTTGAATGTAAGTGGGCAGGAAGGGCTTGTTACCGTACTGTATCTCTAAATAAAATAAAGTAAGATTAGAACAGGAAGCCAAGAAAATGGTCACAAAGAAATCCAGTTGGGAATACAGAAAATAGTAATCAAACAAGTGATGGGAAACATAATGGACATGTGCTTAAGGCAGACTGGAGAAAGAAATGAGGGAGAAGGGAATGAACCTGGTAGATTTAACTGAAGAAACAAAAGACAAATATCTTATGTTTCTTCAGTTAAGTGTACACTGTCAGGTTCTGAATGCTTCCTGACATACACGCAGTAATCATGTTATAAGGTACCTCCAGTAACTATAAAGTGGCCACTGACTGTACAGTATGTTTGTTGTCTTCTTCTGCTGTAGCACATTCGCTATAAGGTTTGATGCGTTGTGTGTTCCGAGATGCTCTTCTGCATAACACTGTTGTAACACATGGTTACTTGAGTTACTGTCACTTTCCTGTCAGCTTGAAACAGTCTGGCCATTACCCTCTGACCTCTCCCATTAAAAACAGATTTTCACTCACAGAACTGCTGCTCACTGAATGATTTTATTCTATGCACCATTCACTGTAAGCTCTAGAGATTGTTGTGTGTGAAAATCCCAGGAGATCAGCAGTTTCTGAGATATGCAAACCACCCTGTCTGGCACCAACAATCATTCCACGGTCGAAGTCACTTAAATCACACTTTTCCCATTCTAATATTTGTCCTGAACAACAACTCAACCTCTTGACCATGTCAGCATGTTTTTATGCTTTGAATTGCTGCCATATGATTGGCTAATGATATTTGCAATAATGGGCAAGTGTACAGGTATATCTAATGAAGTGGCCACTGAGTATACTTAAAGTGAAGGTTGAAAGGTTCTTACTTTGTAAGAGTGTCAAAGATTATGGGGAGTACGTAGGAGAATGAGGTTGAGAGAAACATAGAAACATAGAAAACATACAGCACAATACAAGCCTCTCGGCCTACAAAGCTGTGCTGAACATGTCCTTACCTTAGAAATTACCCAGGTTTACACATAGCCCTCTATTTTTCTGAGCTCCATGTAACTGTCCAGGAGTCTTTGAAAAGACCCTATCGTATCCGCCTCCACCACCATCGCCTGCAGCCCATTCCACGCACTCACCACTCTCTGCATAAAATACTTAGTCCTGACATTTCCTCTGTACCTATTTCCAAGCACCTTAAAACTCTGCCCTCTCGTGCTAGCCATTTCAGCCTCTGAGTATCCATACGTTTATTGCCTCTCATCATCTTATACACATCTATCAGGTCACCTCTCATCCTCCGTCGCTCCAAGGAAAAAAGGCCGAGTTCACTCAACCTATTCTCATAAGGCATGCTCCCCAATCCAGGAAATATCCTTGTATATTTCCTCTGCACCCTTTCTATGGTTTCCACATCCTTCCTATAGTGAGGAGACCAGAACTGAGCACAATACTCCAAGTTGGGTCTGACCAGGGTCCTCTGCAGCTGCAACATTACCTCTTGGCTCTTAAACTCAATCCAACGATTGATGAAGGCCAATGCACTGTATATTTTCTTAACCACAGAGTCAACCTGTGCAGCAGCTTTGAGTGTCCTATGGACTCGGACGCAAAGATCCCTCTGATCCGCCACACTGCCAAGAGTCTTACCATTAATATTATATTATGTCATCTTATTTGACCTACCAAAATGAACCACATCACACTTATCTGGGTTGAGCTCCATCTGCCACTCCTCAGCCCAGTTTTGCATCCTATTAATGTCAGCTGTAACCTCTGATAGCCCTCCACACTGTCCACAACATCTCCAACCTTTGTGTCATCAGCAAATTTACTAACCCATCCTCCACTTTTTCATCCAGGTCATTTATAAAAATCACAAAGAGTAGGGGTCCCAGAACAGATCCCTGAGGCACACCATTGGTGACCGATGTCCATGCAGAATATGACCGGTCTACAACCACTCTTTGCCTTCTGTGGGCAAGCCAGTTCTGGGTCCACAAAGCAATGTCCCCTTGGATCCCATACCTCGTCATTTTCTCAATAACCCTTACATGGGGTACCTTGTCAAATGCCTTGCTGAAATCCACAGACACTACATCTATTGCTCTACCTTCATGAATGTGTTTAGCCACATCCTCAAAAAACTCAATCAGGCTCACAAGGCACGACCTGCCCTTCACAAAACCATGGTGACTATTCCTAATCATATAATGCCTCTCCAAATGTTCATAAATCCTGCTTCTCAGGATCTTCTCCATCAACTTACCAACCACTGTCATATTTCCTGGGCTATTTCTACTCCTTTTCTTGAATAATGGAACAACATCCACAACCCTCCAATCCTCCGGAACCTCCCCCGTCCCCATTGATGATGCAAAGATCATCGGCAGAAGCTGAGCAATCTCCTTCCTCGCCTCCCACAATCGCCTGGGGTACATCTCGTCCGGTCCCGGTGACTTATCCAATTTGGTGCTTTCCAAAAGCTCCAGCATATCCTCTTTCTTAATAGCTACATGCTCAAGCTTTTCAGTCCGCTGTAAGTCATCCCTACAATTGCCAAGATCCTTTTCCATAGTGAATTCTGAAGCAATGTACTCATTAAGTACCTCTGCTATCTCCTCCGGTTCCATGCACTCTTTTCCACTGTCACATTTGATTGGTCCTATTCTCTCATGTCTTATCCTCTTGCTCTTCACATACTTGTAGAATGTCTTGGGATTTTCCTTAATCCTGTCTACCAAGGCCTTCTCATGGCCCCTCTGTTTCTCCTAATTTCTTTCTTAAGCTCCTTCCTGGTAGCCTTATAAGCTTCTAGATCTCTGTCATTACTTGTTTTTTTAACCTTTCGTAAGCTCTTCTTTTCTTCTTGACTAGATTTACAACAGCCTTTGTACACCAAGGTTCTGTACCCTACCATCCTTTCCCTGTCTCATTGGAATGTACCTATGCAGAACTCCATGTAAATATCCCCTGAACATTCGCCACATTTCTGTGCATTTCCCTGAGAACATCTCTTCCCAATTTATGCTTCCAAGTTGCTGCCTGATAAGTTCATATTTCCCCTTACTCCAATTAAACACTTTCCTAACTTGTCTGTTCCTATCCCTCTCAAATGCTATAGGAGTTGTTATAAGGAATTGTTATCACGATCTCCAAAATGTTCTCCCATTGAGAGATCTGACACCTGACCAGGTTCATTTCCCAATATCAGATCAAGTACAGCCTCTCTTCTTGTAGGCTTATCTATATATTGAGTCAAGAATCCTTCTTGAACACATCGAAGAAACCCTATCCCATCTGAACCCCTTGCTATAGGGACATGCCAATCGATATTTGGGAAGTTAAAATCTCCCACCATGACAACCCTGTTATTATTACACCTTTCCAGAACCTGTCTCTCTATCTGTTCCCCGATGTCCCCGTTACTATTGGGTGGTCTATAAAAAACACCCAGTCGAGTTATTGACTCCTTCTTGTTCCTAACTTCTACCCATAGAGACTCCGTAGATATTCCATCCATGACTTCCTCCTTTTCTGCAGCTATGATACTATCTCTGATCAACAATGCCATGCCCCCATCTCTTTTGCCTCCCTCCCTGTCCTTTCTGAAACATCTGAAACCTGGCACTCGAAGTAACTATTCCTGCCCCTGAGCTATCCGAGTCTCTGTAATAGCCACAACATCAGAGCTCCAAGTACTGATCCACACTCTAAGCTCACCCACTTTGTTCATAATACTCCTTGCATTAAAATCAACACATCTCAGGCCATCAGTCCTAGCACATCCCTTCTCTATCACCTGCTTATCCTCCCTCTCACACTATCTCCAAGCTTTCTCTATTTATGAACCAACTGCCTCTTCCTCCGTCTCTTCAGTTTGATTCCCACCCCCCAACAATCCTAGTTTAAACTCTCCCCAATAGCCTTAGCAAACCTCCCCACCAGTATATTGGTTCCCCCTGGTATTCAAGTGCAACTTGTCCTTTTTGTACAGGTCACTCTTACCCGAAAAGAGGTACCAATGATCCAGAAATCTGAATCCCTACCCCCTGCTCCAATCCCTCAGCCATGCATTTATCCTCCACCTCACTCTATTCCTGTACTCAGAGGGATAATATATCAGCCACGATGGAATGATGAAGCAGACTGAATGGACCAAATGGCTTAATTCTACTCATATTTCTTCGGGTCTAATATTACTCTACTATTCTTCTTTTGCAATATTTAGTTTTTGTAACCTACATTAATTTTACAGTATGTCTTGCAGTGTGCTGCTGTTGCAAAACAACAAATTTCGCAACATATTTAAATGATAATAAACATGAAAAACGCTAGCTGAATTCAAGCAATAACAGATGACCCACCATAGACATATTGGGCCAAATGGCCCATTTCTCTGCTGTGTTTCCCACATACACTTAGTGTCCACTTTATGACACTTATATACATTTGTACACTTGCTCATTAGTGCAAATACTTTATCTAATTAGCCTATTATATGGCAGCAACTCATTGCATAAAAGCATGCAGACATGGTCAAGAGGTTCAACTGTTGTTCACCAGCCATCAAACTGGGAAAGAAATGTGATCTAAGTGACGTTGACTGTGAAATGATCGTTGGTGCCAAACAGGATGGTTTGAATTTCTCAGAAACTGCTGAACTACTGGGATTTTCAGGCACAACATTCTCTAGCGTAGACAAAGAATGGGTGGAAAACAAAAATGCATCTACTGAGCAGGAGTTCTGTGGGTGAAAGCACTTTGTTAATCAGAGAGTTCTGGGAGGACTAGCCAGAGTGGTTCAATCTGTAACTCAACTCAGACGGTAACTCAAATAAGCACATATTACAACAGTGCTGTGCAGAAGAGCATCTCTGAATGCACTACATGGACTACAGCAGCAGAAGATCACAAATAGCCACTTTATTTTGCATGGGAGGTACCGAATAATGCGAGCCTGAGTATAATTCTACGTAATGACAGGCACAATGGCATGCCCCATTTCTTGAGCTTTGATCCTCATGATTTTCACACAGTCGGTGCCAAATGCCAGTAGCTGATTCAAGCACAATACAGGACATTTCACTTCTCTGTTCCCTGGAACTCTCACACAGGTCTTTTGGACCACATCAGTGATAGCCCAGTTAATGCATAAGGCTGAAGAAACACACTTAACATTTTAGGAACATCTTCGATTTCTGAATCAACAATGAGCCAAACCATAAACACTACCAGAATATTTCTGCTCTCTTTTGCTCTGATTATTTAAGTTTTGTTTAAAAATATATATTTTTTGTATTGTAATTTATAGTATTTTTTTGTATGCACTGTATTACTGCCGCAAGACAACACATTTCACAACATATGTTAGCAATATTAAACCTGATTCTGATTTTGGGTTTCAGATAAGTCAGCATCATACCATCTTGTCAGATTATCTTTTATAAACACAAGAGATTCTGCAGATGCTGGAAATCTCAAGCAACATACACAGAATGCTGAAGGAACTCAGCTGCTCAGGCAGCATCTGTGGAGAGAAATAAACAGTTGGTGTTTTGGGTCACAACCCTTCATCAATTCTGGAAAGGAAGGAGAAATAAGAAGGGTGGTGGGGTGATGGTAGCTGACAAGCTGACAGATAATAGTTGAGACGAGGTGAGCTGGGAGGTGGGGGTGGGGATGATGTGAGAAGCTGGGAGGTGATAAATAGAAGACGTAAAGAGCTGAAGAAGGAATATAATAGGAAAGGACAGTAGATCATGGAAGGAACAGGAGGAGAGGAACCAGAGGGAGGTGACGAGAAAAATAGAAGAGGTGAGAGTGTAACCAGAATGGGGAATGGAAAAACGATAAAGGAAGGAGGGGTCGAGAATTTGCCAGAAGTTGGAGAAATCAATGTTCATGCCAACAGGTTGGAGGAGGCCAGAGACAGACACCTAATAATACATTTTGAAATTTATTCTCTCCTCTGCTGGAGACCAAGCTCGTCAAACCTATAAGCGAGAATAAACTGTACAACCTAAGAAGTTTGAATGATACTTAAAGAATTACCACTGTTACAACATTAGGATCATAGCAATGACTTTGTTCAAGGCAAATTTCCACAATTGGCAAAATGATAATAACAAGACCATGTCTTTTGTTGACATTGAATCAAAGACAGATAGTGTCTTTAAGACTTGTTTATTTGCACATGTACATCGAAACGTCGAAGCATACAGTGAAGTGTGTTGTTTGCGTCGATGACCAACACAGTCAAAATATATGCTGGAGGCAGCCCATAAGTGTTGGCATGCCTGTGCCAACATAGCATGCCCACCACTTACTAGCCATAGCCCGTAAGTATTTGGAATGTGGGAGGAAACCAGAGAACCCAGAGGAAACCCATACAGTTACAGAGAGAACATACAAACTCCTTACAGACAAAAGTGGCAATTGAACCCCAATTTTACAACTGGCACTGGTAAAGCGTTAGGCTAACCGCTACTCTACTGTGATACAGTGAAAAGCTTGTCTTGCATACTGTTCATACAGATCAAATCATTAGACAGTGCATTGAGGCAGGATAAGGTAAAACAATAACAACAACAATACTGAATAAAGTGTAACAAGTACAGAGAAAGTGCAGTGCAGGAAGTGCAAGGTCATAACGAGGTAGCTGATGTTTCTATATTAAGAGGGCATAGGTTTTAGATATGGAGTAAAAGGATTAGAAAGGATTGAAGGAAAATATTTTTCGCTTGGAGGGTGAGTTGAAATTAGACTAGATTAGATTAGATTATGAAGACACGCAGTCCTCTCTTATTGTCATTTAGTAATGCATGCATTAAGAAATGATACAATGTTTTTCCAGAATGGTATCATGGAAACACATGACAAACCGACTTAAAAACTAACAAAAAACACATAACTATAACATATAGTTACAACAGTGCAAAACAATACCGTAATTTGATAAGAACAGACCATGGCACGGTAAAAGTCTCAAAGTCCCTCGAAAGTCCCATCATCTCACGCAGACGGTGAACCTCCAGCGCCGCAAACTTGCCGATGCAGCAGACTGGAAGCATCTGACCACAGTCCGACTCTGAGTCTGTCCGAAAACTCCGAGCCTCCGACCAGCTCTCCGACACCGAGCACCGAGCACCATCTCTGCCGAGCGCTTCGACCCCGGCCCTGGCAACAGACAATAGACAAAGCTGAGGGTTTGGGGCCTCCCCTCCGGAGATCCTCGATTGCACAGTTGCAGCGGCAGCGAAACGGCATTTCAGAAGTTACTCCAGGTGTTCCTCCATGCTTCTCATGATTGTCTCCATCAAATCAGGATTGTGCACGGCCCCCTAGTTAACACATACGGTATTCATTCGGAACGGCCGCGTGCGCTGCGTCGCACCACCATCTTCTCCTCCCTTTAGAGCACAGTGCCAGAGTAGAAAGAATCTGACAACATTTAAGAACTATCTAGACAAACAATTGAATCAATAAGACTGGTGCTACAGACCAGGTGCTGGTAAGTGAGATTCGTACGTTGATGGTCAGTATGGCCAGGGTGGAGCTGAGGAACCTGTTTCTGTGCTGCGTGATTCTCTGATTCTAAAACCACCTCAACTAGTGTGCTCCTGACCTACTGGAGGGTGGAATGGCTGGTCTTATTTCTGGGAAATGAGCCAGGTGAGTGAGTGAATATCAGTGGGGAATGATTTCAAAAGCAGGAATCAATATATTGTGGAAAAGGATAAAGAGCAAGCCAAGGAAAACACAGTCAATTGGAGAGGGGCCACTAGAATGGAACAGGATCAGATCTGGCCTGGGTAAACTGGAAGTAAAGTCTGGCAGGCAACTAAACCTGAACAATGGGGGAGCATTAATGTAAAGATCTAGCAGTGACAGTCCACATACTATACATTTCCCTGAAGGAGATTGGTTGGGAAATTAAAGACAGAGCTTCCCGGATAACAAAAAAGATAGTGAGCAAATGTAATTGTGCGGATATAGGAAGCATATGCTTAGTTGTTAACATTGGTGATAACCAAACTGGCTACATACTCCTCAACTTTTCCTACGCTACATTGATGGCTGTATTGGTGCTGCTTCCTGCACCCATGCTGAGCTCGTTGACTTCATCAACTTTATTTCCAACCTCCACCCTGCCCTTAAATTTACCAGGTCCATTTCCGACACCTCCCTCCACTTCCCTGATCTCCCTGTCTCTATCTGGAGACAGCTTGTCTACTAATATCAAAGGTTTCAAAGGTACATTTAATATCAGAGAAATGTATACAATATACATCCTGAAATGCTTTTCTTCTCATCCATCCACAAAAGCAGAGTGCCCCAAAGAATGAATGACAGTGAAATGTTAGAACCCCAAAGTCCCTCCCAGCTCTCCTCCATCCCGCATGTAAGCGGCAGCAAGCAACAATTCCCCCTCTCCCCACCAGCAAAAAAATACATCAGCACCAACCACTGAGCATTCAAGTGTGCAGCAAGCAACAGCAAAGACGCAGACTTGCAGTACCCCAAAGACAGCTCATTCACCCAGATTTCGACACCACAGGCTCTCTGTCCCTGATAAGGGAGAAAGAGATGTCTCCATTTCCAGCGAGAGGGGAGACGTAACAAACAACCCGCTAGTTTATGATGTTAAAAGTCCATTGCGTCGCCTTTTCCGAGCTCTGTGCCCAAAGATCTCAGGTCTCTGGGCACACAGCCTTAGATCTTCTGACTGTCACGACACACTGATCTCTTGCCCGGACATCAACCTTCCATCCCACCGTCTCCAGAGCCATGAAATCCCGGACCTCCAAAGGTGAGTGAAGCTGTTAGGCCGCGCCTTTGTCATGTCAAATAATGCCCAGATGCGAAACCCCCAGAGCGTGTCCCATTCCTGTAACGATTGTAGTCAGCGTGTAACTCTAGGTCAGGGTCTTCAAAAGAACCCTGAAAGGGAAAAAAATAGAGACATTAAAGATAGAAATGGAAGTGTTTGCGAAGATGCAAACAAAGGAGTCACCATTAGGTGCCATTGACTCTCCTAAGCTCTTTTATGAGCTTTTATAAGCCCACTGATTTTCACAGCTATCTGGGCTATACCTCTTCCCACCCTATAATTTGTAAAAATGCCAGTTCATTTTACTCTACTGCATCTGCTCTCAAGATGAGGCTTTCCATTCCAGAAGTAAGGAGATGTCCTCCTTCTTCAAAGAAAGGGGCCTTCCTTCTTCAATCATCAATGCTGCCCTCCACCCCAGGGATAGGGTTCCTCTTGTCCTCACCTACCACCCCCACCAGCTTCCATGCCCAGCACCTAATTCTTCAGTACTTCCACCATCTCCAATGGGATCCCACCACCAAGCACATCTTTCCCTCCAAACCACCTCCCCCCCACTCTCTGCTTTCTGCAAAAATCACTCCCTACGCGACTCTCTTGTCCATTCGTCCCTCCCCACTGATCCTCCCTCCTGGTACTTATCCTTGCAAGTGGAACAAGTGCTACACTTGTGCCTACACCTCTTTCCTCACTACCATTCAGAGCTCCAAACAATCTTTCCAGCTGAGGAAACACTTCAACTGTGAGTCCGTTGGGGCATCTACTGTACCCGGTGCTCCCAAAGTGACCTCCTGTATATCAATGAAACCCGACGTAGATTGGGAGACCGCTTCGCCAAGCACCTATGTTCCATCCACCAGAAAAAGCAGAATCTCCCGGTGGCTAACCATTTTAATTCTACTTCCCGCTCCCATTCCGATATGTTGGTCTCTACTAATGTGATGAGGCAACACTCAGGTTGGAGGAGCAGCACCTTGTATACTGTCTGGGCAGCCTCAAACCAGATGGCATGAAGATCAATTTCTCGAATTTCCAATAACACCGCCCCCCCCCCCCCTTTCACCAATCCCCATTCCCATTTCCCTCTCTCATCTTATTTCCTTACCTGCTCATCACCTCCCTCTGGTGCTCTTCTCCCTTCTCTTTCTTCCATAGTCTTCTGTCCTCTCCCTTCTCCAGTCCTTTATCTCTTTCAGCATTCGATTTCCCAGCTCTTTACTTCACCTTTCCTCCTCCTGGTTTCACCTATCACCTACTACCTTTAACTTGTTCCTCCTCTCAACCCCCACCTTCGTACTTTGACTTTTCATCTTTCTCCAGTCCTGATGAAGGGTCTCAGCTAGAAATGTCGACTGTACTCTTTTCCATAGATGTTGCCTGGCCTTTTGCATTCCTCTAGCTTTTTGTTGTGTTGTTTGGATTTACAGCACCTACAGTTTTTCTCTTGCTTCTGATGTTTTCTATGGTGCATCATTAAAAATTGGTAAGAGGTGATTGGGATATGCCAGATTTCATGAGTTAAATACCCACTACAAATAACAGTCAGAGATCTCATGGGTTTAATGACCATGTGGAAATATCATGGGCAAATTTTGATCCACAAGTAATGACATTCAGTTTGATCCTGACAACAGATAATTGAGAAGTAAAATAAAAATGCTCCCTTTTGAAATGTCCTTTCTGTTTGAAACAGAAATAAAGGAAAGGACTTGCACAGATCCAATGGCATATTTAAGTTTGCTGATGACACCACTGTTGTTAACTGAATCAAAGGTGGTGTCAAATCTGCATGTAGGAAGGAGTTTGAAAATCTGGCTGAGTGGTGCAACAACAACAATCTCATAATATTAGCAAGACCAAGGAGCTGATTATTGACTACAGGAGAAGAAAACTAGAGGTCCATGTGAGTATCAGAGGTGGAGAGGGTCAGCAACTTTAAATTCTTTGGTGTTATCATTTCAGAGGACTTGTCCTGTGCCAAGTATGTTACTTTCCAGCCTCTGCTTCATTTCAAAGTTTGAGAAGATTCAGCATGACATCTAAAGCTTTGATTAACTATGGATATAGATATTGTAGATACATACCTTGTTTTCTCAATATATACTACTTATTTATTTATTTATTCTTTTTTTTTATTTATACAGTTTGTTGTCTTTGGCACACTGATTGTCCACCCTGTTGGCGCAGTCTTCCATTAATTCTATTATAGTTATTGGATTTATTGCGTATACGAACAGCAAAATGAATCTGAGGGTTTTATACAGTGACATATTTGTATTTTGATAATAAACTTACTTTGATTTTTGCAGCAGCAAAATTGATTAAAGGATTGACCCAGGAAACAAAAAATAGGTTCAGGAGCCTGATGTTTGAGGGATAATAACTGTTCTTGAAATAAATTTTCTGGGTCCTTGATGATGCACGCTGCTTTTCTGTGACAACGCTCCTTGTAGATGTGCTCAATAGTGGGAAGGACTGCGATGTGCCCACTACTTTCTGCAGACTTTTCCATTCAAGGACATTAATGTTTCCATACCAGGCCATGATGCAACTAGTCAGCATACTCTCCAACATGCATATATAGAAATTTCTCAAAGTTTTAGATGACAAGCCGATTTTTTGCAAACTTCAAGGAAGTCGAGACACGCTGCCTTGTCTTCTTTGTAGTGGCATTTACCCAGGACAGATCCTCTGAAATGATTATACCAAGGAATATAAAGTCTCAGTTGTAAAGTTACTCAGCAGGTCAGCTGGTATCTATAGAGAGAAAAGGAGATTTAATGAAGAGACAAGAGATTGCAGATCTGGAATCTGGAGCAACAAACAACCTGCTGGAGGAACTCAATGGGTTGAATTTTGTAGAGCTGCTAAGTTCCTCCACCAGACTGTTCATTGTCGAAGTTATTTACCATTTTAAGTCAACTAACTTTGTGATCAAAGGTCATCAAGTTTTCCACAGATGCTACTAAATCACTAGGTATTACAGCATGTCTAGTTTCCATTGCTTTTGCATATCACCTTTAGTACATCCCATACAATCTGTGAAGCACTTCTGAAGTGCGGTAATGCAGAAAAAGTCTACATTTTCCTGCATTACAGCATTAAATTTGATTTGAAGGATGACAGCTATTGAATGATCCTAACTTTCCTGTAAGGGGGATAGGATTAATGTAATTAGTCCAATAGGTTAGATGCTAGCTGAAGAAAAATTTTGTTACAGAGCAGCAGGAGTTTCAAACTCACTGGCTGTTAAGAAAGTTGGAAGCAGAATACCTTGCCAGTGTCAATGAAATAGAACATAGAACAATACAGTATAGTCAAGGCCCTTCAGCCTACAATCTTGTGCCAACCTATATACATCTACTCCATGATCAATCTAAATCTTCTCTCCTAAGCAGCACATAGCCCTTCATTGATGTTATGTCCATATGCCTATCTAGGAGTCTCTTAAATATCTGAACAATTTTAGATTTAGATTACGAGGACACGTAGTCCTCTTTTATTGTCATTTAGTAATGCATGCATTAAGAAATGATACAATATTCCTGCAGTGTGATATCACAAAAACACGGGACAGACCAAGACTGAAAAACTAACAAAAACCACATAATTATAACATATAGTTACAACAGTACAACAATACCATAACTTGATGAAGAACAGGCCATGACACAGTAAAAAAGTTCAAAGTCTCTCGAATGCCCCACATCTCACACAGACAGGAGAAGGAAGAAAACTCTACATGTTATGTCCGACCACAGTCTGACTCTGAGTCGTCCGAAAACGTCGAGCCTCCAATCAGCCCTCCGACACTGAGTACCGAGCACTATCTCTATCCGAACGATTTGACCTCAGCCTCGGTCGCCAGCAGCAGGCAAAGCCAGGGATTTTGGGGCCTTTCCTCCAGAAGATTCTCGATCACCCAGTAACGCCGGCAGCGAACCGGCCTTTCAGAAATTTCTCCAGCTGCTTCTCCGCGCTTTCACGTCTGTCTCCATCAAACCAGAATTGTCCGCAGCCCCTATATAATTTCACTGGAGAGCTGCGCGCGCTGCGTCGCGCCGCCATCTTCTCCTCCCACCTTGAACAGAGGCAGTGGCGTAGAGTAGCCAGCGACTTGTATTAAATTCCTGCTGCTGTTTCTAAGGAGTTGGTACATTCACTTCATGACCATATGGGTTTCTTCCAGGTGCTCCAGTTTTTCCCATACTTGAAAGACATAGGGATTAGTAGTTTATTTGGTCATATGGGTGTAATAGGTGGTATGGACTTATTGGGCCATAAGGGCCTCTTACGATGCTGTATCTATAAATAATTAAACTGTAATGGGGTATGTACTAGGCTATGGGTTTACTATTGGGAAGAGAGATAAATTGGGCTGGCATAAACATGAAGGGATGAAGGGACTTTTTCTGCGTCATTATATTCTGTGATTTAAGCTACTGCAAGACTATGCACTTGGTTATGCAATCCCAAGGATTCCCTAGTTAGGTATCTAATAGCCTAGATCATAATGTTAAGCCTTTTTTTTCCATCTTGAACTTTACAAAGCCTTTAGATCTTCCCTTCACAACCCCCACAATCTTGAATTTCCAACTTTGCATTCTAACCAAGTGCACGCATGTCGAAAGAAAAAAAAAATTCCAATTTAGTCTTTCTATCTGGAATTAATGCTGCTCTCATTTTTCCACGCTACGGTTTGTTAATATTCCACATCGCCCCATACTTCGGGAATAATGTGCAGCTTAATCTATGAACAAGGTGCAATCATGCTCAGTAGAGTATAACAGTTATTAGGACGGAGATTAAATAAAAATAATTAGAAAAAGTTAGTTGAGTTTTGATGTATTAATTATTCTGAACTGCTTTATTCCAAAGACTAATTATCTGCTTCACTGCAACTGGCAGGTTTCTCCCATCTCAAAATTACATTGAAATAATTATGTTGCCAATTTGAAGAAAAACTAAAATATACTAACCGCACAAAACAATTTTAACAGGTCCTGTGCCGTACCTACAATCAGCATTCCCTTGAACTTCAAATTGCAAGCAATTTATTCCAACATTAATTGCGATGAGTTGGAGATTTGGATGTTTTAGACAGCTCTGACGATTCTTCTTCCAAGCTTACCCTCCACTGACTCTTCAGCCTTAACTGCCGTGAGTGTCATTCAATGTCAACTCCAGATCTTGTACCATTCTTGGCAGAGTCGGAAGAGTCTGCCAAATTCTCAACCAGAGTTTTGATTCATTGAAGGTATGAACAGGAGTATGGTGAGGACTGGAAATAGTGTTATCCCAAATAAGCAATTCAGTGTAAGTAGAGGGAGAGAGAAAATTAATTGGAATCACTCCAGGCCTTTCTGGGAGAACATCCAGAGCCAGCTTATAGATGTAAAGACCTGCCTCCCTAGTTCAGGGAATTGTGAGAACTGATGGGAGCTGAGACAAGAATGTACCTTTAATGCCTTTATTGTATTTACTTTTCTCCTTAAAACATCAGACTATTATTTTCTCACTATTTCTGCTTCCATTGCTGTATTGTTGACCCTCTCCTTCCATGAGATGGTGATGAAAGAGAAATAGACAGAAAGAGTGAAGGGAGAGAATAAGAGAGAAAGTGAGAGTTAGAGAGAAAGAGAGAGAAAAAAGGAGAGAAAATGAGAGAGAGAGAGAGAGGAAGAGTGAGAGAGAAAGTGAGAGAGAAAGAGTGAGAGTGAGAGAGGGAAGACAGAGAGAAAAGAGACACTAAACAAAGTCTATAGACCAATTCTGATGCAGGGTTTCAATTCAAAATGTCAGCAGTTCCTTTCCTCCAATAGGTGCTGCTTGACCTATTCAATTCTTCCAGTAGATCACTGTTGTTCCTCTAAAGCCAATTATGTTCCTGTACCTACCTTCAAAGGGAGATACACTTAGTTACATGTTGAACAGACTGCCGTGAACCCATGAGGTTAGCCCCGACTCCCTCTCATTTCTTTTTCTTTGGCAATTGCACCTATATGCTCTGATGTATTAAGCTACCAGTCATTGAATAAATAATGTGATCAATTTCCAGACCGCTTATGCCAAATGACTTCTCACTGCATACTGTCTGAATAGACACCAGTTGTTTATACTGCTGCACTCTGTGATTTCAAATCATCATTACTTGTAAATTTCATGGGAAATAGTTTGTTCACTAATATCATTGCCTTATCATAGTCAAATGTTTGAATCTATTTATTCATGTATGATAAAACTTCTAATACCTTATAGAACATATTTATATTTATTTGGGAGGGGGACATTTGCACTAGGTGCAAAGAGGGGATTTATTTGTTACCTATGTAGAAATCTGTGTCTTTATCCCATGTGTATGGTGAAGATTCTGTTCAGCTACATTGGTAAGGTTGTGGAAGAGAGTTATAACTACAAAACTGTTCAAGACTAACGTGCAAAGGCATAAAGTATACTCTAGATACATCTGATGAAAAGAAATGTAAAGAACAAAGAAACTGAGACAAATATATCTAAAATTAAACTTATAGGATATCAGATTTGTTTTAGTAATCATAATAGGAAACAACATAGTTGATTTTATTAAGAAACTGATATGGTTAACGTTGTGCATAAAATGAAGAAGTTCCAGATTTGTTAAATTATCTTGTTGTAACAATCCATGAGGAGAATCATGTGCCCCTCATTCCATGTTAAGTAGCAATGAATTAATGGTGGGGTCTCAGCTGCTAACAGAAAAAGTCTACAGAATTTTAAAATAAAATTAGTGGCATCAGAGACTGATAAATCTTGATGCAGGGTTTCAACTTGAAACATGGACAATGTCTTCACCGCGCCCCCACCACCACCCTGATGCTGCTCAATCCACTGAGTTCCTCCACCAAACTGCTTGTTGCTATGGTGGTTAAGCCAAATGGCATGAAGTGACTTCAGTTCTTTCTGTAAATCCTGGAAATATTGATAAAGTCCTGAGCACTTGTGCTCAACATTCAACATTGATGTAAGAGTTGTTGTCTTTTATAATTTGCAAAACAGAATTATCAGTTTAGTTACTTTGGAATGAATCAGACAGAATTGGGAAAAGTATGATTTGGTAAATTAAAACCTGCAAAGTCCAAGGAAAGGACCACAAACTTGCAGGAAAAGTCATTTGGCAAACTGTTCTACATTTAATCTTATGCAAATTGAAACAAAACCTAATTATCTTTATGCTAATAGACCAGTTTAGATTTGTTTATCAACAGTAGATTCAGGGAACCTTTTTTGTCACAGGCAATACAATATATGGATTGGACAGTTCTCATTGCTAGCAGAATATGGGGATGGAAAAACTTGAAAGCAGTATGCAACATAAAACAACCTCAGATGGTTGATTTAATAACCATTGTCTCCATTGTTCTGCAGTCAATGTTGCCAATTTTGACATTTATTTTTCGCAGGATGAAAGCAAGTCTAGCCTTTACTACATATCTTTGGAGTGGGAGGCTATTTCAAAGGATAGTTTAGGGTTAAACTCATTTAACAGTTAAAAACAATGCTGTTAATCTGGAGTCACACTAGACCAGATTGGGAAGGAGGGTAGATTGGTTTTCCAAAAGGATAACAATGAAAATGATATTAATGAAAAGAATTAAGGATATCAGTACACTTGGGTCTGCTTAAATTCACTATCCTCGATACTTGCAAAAACATCCTTGGGTGCAAGTCCATAAAACATCAGGATTGGTTTGATAATAATGACATGAGGTAGAGCAACTTATCTCCAAGACAAGGGAAGCCTTTTGTTACTGGTAGAATAACATTGGCAGGGTGAGGGAGTTAAAGAATTATTTTTGGATTCAGAAAGCTCTGAAAATCCAGAGGCTGGCTGACTCTGGTTTCATGAGAGGCCTTTTCAGGCCAACCAAAGCAGTCTGTGGTCTAAGTTACTTCAGCTTAAGCCCCATGTGCTCAAAGGATGGGAAGAACTTGCTAAAGGATTGGAGGGATATCAACAATTGTTGGACAGAGCAGTTTCAAGAACTTCTTAACCAGAACAGCACTGCTGAACCAGAGGTTACTAACCAAATCCTTCGGAGATCTGTGAAAGAAGAGATGGGTGAACCTCCCAATATGAAAGAGGTCCATGATGCCATCAGGAGCCTGGAAAACAACAGAGCCACTGGTCCTGATGAGATCCCAGCAGAGACCCTTAAGGAAGGAGAATGAGCACTCCTGCACCACATGCATGTCTTGATCCTGAAGGTTTGCAAAAAAGAGCAACTGCCCTCAGAGATCAGGGGCGCTCTAACAGTGACCATATTCAAGAAGGAAGACTAGGCAGATTGTGGCAATTACAGAGGCAACTCCCTCCTGTTAACAAAGGGCAAATAGGTTGCACCTATCCTTGTCAACCAACTCCTTCTGCTACCTAAAGAAGTACTCCTTGAACCACAATGTGGTTTCCATCCACCCAGAGGTGCAACAGACATGATCTTCACAAAAATGTCATGAGCAAAGAAAACCTTTGTACTTAGCTTTCATAGATTTGACAAAGGCATTTGACGCGGTAAACTGCCAAGATCTCTGGAGTATACTATCAAGAAATGGCTGCCCCGGCAAGTACCTATATTTACGAATATTGAGACTGCTGCCTGATGGCATGTTAGCCACGGTACTCGGCAACAGTGATGCTGAATCAGACCCCTACACTGTGAAGACAGGAGTCAAACAGGGCTGTGTCATTGTGCCCATCATTTGCCATCTTTATTGCTGCCACCCTTCACCTCATCGGTCAAAACCTACCACAGGGGATCCCAATCGTGTGTAGAATGGAAAACGGGCTTTTACTATCATGGAGCTTCAGTATGCAGATGACAACATCATCACAGCACACTCTGAAGGAGACCTCCAATGTGTTCTGAATGCTTTGCCAAGGCATATAGGGTCTTCAGAATCAGAATCAGGTTTATTATCACCGGCATGTTTCTTGGAATTTGTTAAGTTAGCAGCAGCAGTACAAGGCAATACATGGTAATATAGAAAGAAAAAAAGAAAAACAAACAAACAAACAAGAGAAACATAAACAAGAGAAAAACTGCGGATGTGGGCAATCAAAGTAATACACACAAAATGCTGAAGGAACTCAGCAGGCCAGGCAACATCGATGGAAAAAAGTAAGCAATTGACTTTTCGAGACAAGACCCTTCATCAGGAAACTCTTTTCTATAGATACTGCCTGGCCAGACCAGCATTTGTATGTATTACATCTCGGGTCTTATTTTGAATATAAAAAGTCACATGTTCTATATCAGCCACCACCCAAACAGCCGTTTGTCCAGCACTTTATAAAAGTTGATGATATTGTCATTGAAAAGTTAGTCCACTTACCCTACCTTAACAGCATTCCCTCCTCAAAAGCAGACATCAACTCAGAGATCAACCACTGCTTAAGGAGTGCTGGTACACCCTATGCAAGATTAAGCAAACGAGTTTTTGAAGACCATGACCTACAGGTCCAAATAAAACATTTGTTCTATATTTTTCCTGCATTACTGTATGGAGCTGAATCATGGACCGCCTACAGTAAACACATGAAAATCCTCGAACAATACTATCAAAGAACCTTACTAAACACTTTCAACTGGAAGGACAGACACACTAACACCAGCATACTGGTGGAGACCTACAGTTGCTCTGTCGTGGTACTACATCTCCAACTCTGATGGGCCAGTCATGCCAGTCAGATGCCTAACTCACTTCTCCCAGACATATCCTTTACTCCCAGTTGAAGGAAGGTCAGGCAGCCCCTGGTGGGCAAAGGGAACACTTCAAAGATAATGTCAAAATCAGCCTGAAGAAATTCAACATTACATCTAAAAACTAAAAATTGAAGACGTTGCATTCAATAGAAACAGCTGGAGGAAATCTATTCAAGAGGGAGCTGCGCTGCACGATGGAGACCTCCACTTTGTGGCAGCTGCAAAAGGAGAGAATGAGCAACCAAAGGGTCCAGCACTAACCGCATCCACCACTTGTTTCCGCACTGCACTAGAATATGTGAATCCCTGATCGGCCTTTACAGCCACTTAAGGACTCACCAATAGACAACTGGTCAGCAAAAATATCATACTCAACTCAGGTGGTCGCACTAATGCTACTATTAATGAAGATATTGGGTGCTAATAATAATTCAGGATTTTCACGCTCACCATTGCTAGTAGTATTTTAATGTCATGAGATTTATTAAATTAACTAAATTTAAACTCCTGGGATTTTGAACATTGATCTTCAGTTGATGTCTCTGAGTGTTTGCCTAGTTACTCATCTATTATATTATTCAATCAGTCAGTCAGTGGGTGCCGTCCCGAATCCAGGGTTGGCGGCTATGCACCTCCTTCTTCTTCGATCTTGCGACAGCACCGAGTACAGCCTCTCCTCTAGTTTGTTCTCGCTGGCCGCCTTGGCACTGCCCACCACTGCCCCCGCCGAACTCGAGCCTGAGGCCATGTCGGCCTCCAGCCACGGCCGCTTCTTCGAGCTCGGCCCTTCCTTAGGCGGAGGCCTTGGGCAGGTCCAGGCACACGGTGCAGCGCCCAAGTTCATCATGTCTCTTCTAACTAGGTGCATAGCATACGATTCGTAGATACGTGGTGAGGCTTTAATTTCTTCCACGGACGATGGCCGTTGGCTCACAAGGAGCTCATCCATCCTTTGTCAGGTCTTGTTTTTTTTTAGCCCTGCTGGGTGTTCTCACACCCTCCTCACCAGACTAAGTCCTTTGGGGTGCCGGCCCAAGTCGCCGGCCACTCGACCACGTCATTATTACAACTATACAATTTCCCATCTGCCACTCAAGGTCTTCCTTTGGTCAGTGTCAACTATTGATTTTGCATTCCTGCTCTCTATATGGTATGCAAGCCAGTAGGCGAGTAAGGCAGTACAATATGGAGAGCAAATTGCTGCTCACGCTGCAAGCTCACAGCATTGGCGTTGCAGGAGTTGACAGTCAACATTGAACTCAACGTAGGGGTGCCTTGGAGATTCCAGCTCTGGATCTCTGTTCGGGGTTTACTCTTGAAGCCTTCCCTGTGAGGCAGTGGAGGTTTGAGCTCAGAATTTTATCTTCTCCGAGGTAAGTTTCCAACCATGGCTGATGAGTCCCATCCACCCGAAGCCACGGATTATAAGGCACTCATAATCCTCCTTCGTCCAATCTTCTGTCAGTAGAAACGATTTCACAAGACTTAGTAACTAAGTCACAATGTGAAGACCAAGATCTGCATTTCATTGTCAGAGGCTATCTAAGATACATGCCTTAGAGAGTATTTAATAGGTAATCAAAGCTTATCCTTACTACCACCCCACTATTATAACAACCTTAAGGAACCATCTGACACTAATGACCTTATCTTACAGGCAACCTGGAGTGCCAAAGTCTGGCAGTAAGTGAGCATCACAATGAACCTGCAGATGCTGAAAATGCTGGAAAGGTTCAGCATGTGAGTCAGCACCTGTAGAAAAAGAAAGAGGTTTGGTGTTTTATGTCCAAAACCCTGAGACCATGGTGATGAACGTCTTGATATAGTTTTTCCTGGTGAGCTCAAAGCAAAAAAAAACGAAGAAATGCAGTGTGGGCGCTGATAATCTCCTTTCTCTTGTTGCCTCAGTTGCAGGTTTTGTTGCTACCATAAGAACATAAAGCATAGGAGCAGAATTAGGTCAGTTAGTATATTGAGTCTGCTCTATTATTCCATTATGACTGATTTATTATCCCTCTCAACCCCATTTTTCTGACACCCTTACTAATCAAGAAGATATCGTTCTCTGCTTTAAATACAGGCAATGGCATGGCCTTCACAGCTATCTGTGGCAATGAATTCCAAATTTACCATCTTCTGGCTAAATAAATTCATCCTCATTTCTGTTCTAAAGGGACGTCCTGCTATTCTGAGGCTGTGCCCTCTGGTCCTAGACTCTCCCTCAATAGGAAATATCGTCTCCATGTCCACTCTATCTAGGCTTATCAATATTTGTTAGGTTTCATTAAATTAGTTTGTTTACCAAGTCTGCTGGTACTTGCTGGAGAGTTTGTCCACGGAGCTCTGAGAGAGGAAATACTGGATTTCATACGCATCAGAGGTGCTGATAAGACAATGACGCATAAAGAGGAGCAGTGTAGAAACAGAGGCTCCTCAGCCCATTGAGTCCACATCTATCGTCAACCATTGTTTATGCTAATCCTACATCCATTCTATTCTTCCCACATTCACATTACACTCCAAGAAGGGCCAGCATTGTCTCTACTTCCTCAGGAGACTGAGGTCCTCTGGAGTATTCAGGCCTCTCCTTCACATGTTCTGCCAGTCTGTTGTCACCAGTACAACCTTCTACGCGGTGATGTGCTAGGACAATGGCATCAACACTAGTGTTGCCAAGAGGCTCAATAAACTGATTGGAAAAGCTGGCTCTGTTCTAGGAGTCAGACTAGACATACTAGAGGCTGTGGTAGAACAAAGGACCCTACAGAAAATCCTGGCACATCTGGACAGTGTTTCTCACTCTCTGCCTGCCACCTTGGCTGAACAGAGGAACACTTTTAGTAATAGACTAAGACAATGGCATTGCTTCAAAGAGCGCTATATGAGGTCATTCTTACTCTCAGCCATTAGGCTCTGTGATGAGTCAACTTATAGCTAGGGGAAGTGATGTCTCCCTCCTATTAGACTGTTTGGAGTAATTTATTTTTTATTCTTTCTTACTTCCCTTTAAATATTTGTATATTTGTATATCTGTTCACTTGTAATGCTACAATTTCCTTTTGGGATCAATAATGTCTCTATCTATTGTACCACTCAGGACAATTTACAGTGGCCAATCAATATACAAACCTGCACATCTTTTGGATGTGGGAGGAATCCAGAATGCTGGAAGAAAGCCATGTGATCACATGGAAAATATGGAAGTACCACACAGACGCACTTGAGTCCAAGTCACATCAGATGTGGGGGCTAACATTCAAACAATGTCTGAACTGGCATGCAGACCGCTCAGTACAAGAGACAAGCAGGAATGAACAAATCAGTGCTGGCAAAGTCAGTGATAAGGTAGGAATGGACAATGATCACTGACCTTACTGTGAATGGATTAAAATAAAATTTCCAGGCTCAGAATCTGTTTTCCTCCAAATTGTCTTGTCCTGTAGTTCAGAAGAACATAGGAGCAGGAATAGACCATCTGGCCTTTCAAGCCTCCTCCACCATTCAATAAGATCATGGCTGATCTTATGCCTGCCTTAGTCCTTAATTCCTCTCCAATGCAAAAATCTATCTAGCAGTGCCTTAAATGTATTTAATGAGGTAAACTCTACTGCCTCCCTTGGTAGAGAATTCCACAGGTTCACTATTCTCGGGGAACAGCAGTTTTTGCTCATCTCCTTCCTACATTTACTCCCCGGAATCTGGATGCTATATTTCTTAGTTCTAATATCACTTACCAGTGGAAACACATTTTTTTGCCTCTATCTTATGTATCCCTTTCATAACTTTATCTGTTTCTTTATAATCCCTCTCACTCTTCAGAACTCCCACAAGTATATTCCCAGGTGACTCACTATCTCCTGAGAGGCGCTTAATTTGAGGATTTATCCCTAAATAAATATTAATGCAATTGAGTGGTGAAGGGTCCTCTCAAGAGACTATGGTCACTACTCTTCCTTCTGCCCTCTTCCCTCGTACTTATGGTTCACCAAAATTTGCTGTTCAGAGAGAACTGCCTGGATGTTCTGAATAAATATTACTCATTTCGCCAAGACTCTTGTTATTAAATGAAAGCCAGGCTGTTTTTTCATGGTTGGGAAGTTTTGAATGTCCTGAATATTAGCTTTCAGCTCTATAGATGATTAAAATGAACCTGCAGAGCAATAAGTGTGACCTGTGCCTGATAGTGTTGTGTCATGGGCTGTCATTATAATTATGTATTAAATTATCTTTATAAATATTGCATCAAATTTATTAACCTCACTGGGGCACTTCTGAAATGTTCTAGTCTCTGAGATTGTGTTTTTTTTAATAAGTTCACTCTCCAAGTTTTGTTAGCCTTTGATCTCTTTTCTTTAAAGGTTTTTGAGCCAATTCAATGAAGTTTATGTCTTTCTAAGACAAGGCATATCAGAGGTTACAGAGTACAGCACTTAAAGTTATAGTGTTCAATTTCATTACAGTTAGGTTGTTTACAGATAACAAGAGGAACTTCAAATGGAGTCAAGCTTCTTATAATCTAACCAACATTAGTAATTTAGATATATTGATATCCATGTATAAAAATATGAATTTTGAGAACCAGATCACCCTTTTAATTAAGGTATACACTCAGTGGCTACTTCATTACGTACACCTCTGCAGTTACTTATTCGTGCAAGTATCTAATCAGCCAATTATGTGGTAGCAACTTAATACATAAAAGCATGCAGACATGGTCAAGAGGTTCAGTTGTTGTTCAGACCAAACATCAGAATGGGGACTAAATGTAATCTAAGTGATTTTGACCATGGAATGATTGCTGGAGCCAAATAGAGTGATTTGAGTATCTAGAAACTGTTGATCTCCTGAGATTTTCATGCACAGCAGTCCCTAGAGAAAAAAAAAAACACAGAACAAAATAAAAATCAAGCAACAACTGGCATTTCTGCGGGCGTAAATGCCTTGTTAGTCAGAGAGGACAGAGGAGAACGCCTAGACTGTTTCAAGCTGACAGAAGGGCAACAGTAACTCAAGTAACCGTGCGTTACAACAGTGGTCTGGAGAAGAGCATCTCTGAATGCACACCATGTCAAGCCTTGAAGTGATTGGGCTACAGCAGCAGAAGACCAAGAATAGACACTCTGTCATCACTTTCATAGGTACAAGAGGTACCTAATAAAGTGGCCACTGAGTTACTGAGTTTATATATAACAGACCACCAAATTCCACCATCAGATCATTGTCCAACACTGCCCCTTCCTCACTTCATCTGGTGCTGTAATCCTCATTCTGCTTCTTGTTGAAGTTTCTATGTTGTCAATTCCAGTGCAATCCAGGGCAGCCTGCCTTGCTCTAATTCCTATAAGTGTGATGACAACCAATACTCTGCTTTCTAATATGCATTATATATTTGCTTTGATTCTTGTTGTTCAATCTTGACTTGGTTTAGCATATTCTCAGATTGTAAATTCTGATCCTTGCTTTGAAATTCCTCCTTGAAATCCATCTCTTATCCTATAACTATGCAAGCAGCTCGTGATCTTGCAAACCTGGCCTGTTATTCATCTCCACAAAGCTTTAACAAGGTCAAAATATTGAAGTGCATCTTGCTAAAGTCTCCTTACCAAATCTAGAATCCCTCGCCATATCAAGAAAACAACTTTCTTGATTTATTCTGCTCCTTAAAATCTGGACTTACTTCCCAACTGACTTTTTATTTATTTTTAACTTTTAAATTTAAAGATGCAGTATGGTAAAAGGCCCTTCTAGCCCAAAGAGCTCCCGACGCCCAATTACACTCATGTGACGAATTAACCTGTATGTCTTTGGAATGTGGGAGGAAACCAGAGCACCCAGATGAAACATGATCACCCGGAGAACATATTAACTCCTTACAGACAGTGGTTACTGTAGCGGTACTCTAACTGCTGCGTTACCATGCCATTCCACCTCTCTTTGTTTCTTCAAGTGGTGCTTTAAAATAGCACTTACAACCTATATCTTTGATTATGTAATTTGACATAATGTCTCATGGCGGTGATTTACAGATATAACAAAATTGATGTTAATTTTTCCTACTTTGTGTTCCTTGACTGTATGTGACCTTAAGCATGAAACATGCTGTGTTAAGAAATTTGGTATGTTATTGTTGTACCTTTCTAATTTTCATTGATGTACAGTTGAGGGCATCTATGCATTTTGGCTTGGTATGGCAACTAGTCAGCTGATGATTGCAATAAACTGCAGGGCTGTGGACATCGCAGAAAACAGCCTTCCTCTCCATGGACTCTGTTCACTTCTTGCTGCCTCAATAAAGCAGCCACCATAATTGAAAACCCCTTCCAGCCCAGACATTCTCTCTTCTTGAGCAGAAATACAAAAAGCCTGAAAGCACATGCCACCAGGTTCAAGGTCAGCTTCAAGATCACTGTTATGACTATAGAACAATTCCCTATTACAAAAAGATGGACCCTTGACATCTCAAGCTACCTTGATTTGATCTTGCACCTTATTTTCCACCTGTGCACCACTTTCCCAGAGCCTGTAGCAGTTTATTCTGCACTCTGTTATTGTTTTACATTGTATGACCTCAATGTAGTGTGTAATGAATTGATTTGTACAGACAGTATGCAAGGCATGTTTTACACTGTACCACAGTACACTTGGCAACAATAAACTAATTTACCAATTTGCAGTGTCATCCAGCTTATCAATTTCCTTAAGAATATAATAATTCCACATGAAATTACAAAATCAGGATGCGAGTCCTGATGAAGGGTCTTGGCCCAAAATATTGACCGTTTATTCCTTTCCATCGAGGCTGCCGGGCCTGCTGATCTCCTCCAGCATTTTGTGTGTGTTGCCCGAGCAATTTAACAGGCTGAACCATTCTGTTTTTACAGTGGCTTAAGGAATCAACATGTGAATATTGCTTTGCGTATCAAATTGATTCTTAGAATTCAGAATCAGTTTTAATATCATTGACATATGTCATGAAATTTGTTGGTTTTTTGCAGCAGTTCAGAGGAACAAATAAGATACTTTAAATTAAAATATGAAATATATATAATTATATAAATTTTAAATTAAATAAGTAGTGATAAAAGAGAATAAAAATTGTGAGATGGTGTTCATGGCTTGGTTCCCTCTGATGGCAGAGTGTTGCTTCGGTAATGCATTTAAATTATCTACTTCACAACCGTCTTCTTGCAAGGCAAATCTGGTTGAAGCTTGCAAAATATTTCATCACAAGCAAGTCCTCTGTGAATTTCTCTGCCCAGGGAAGCAGCCAAGGCAACCTCATTAAATATCGTTAAGACACAGTTCAATAGAATTTTACATAGCAGTGGAGTTAAGGGTTATAGGGAAAGGTAGGTGGGTGGAGATGAGTCCAAGACCCATCAACAATGACCTTATTGAATAGCAGAGCAGGCTTGACAAGCCACATGGCTGACTCCTGTTCCTATTTCTTATGTTACATTATGTTCTCAGAACTTGAGTTATGAGTTGCTCAGAGTGAGGTGGATCATAGGCCATGAAGACCTTAGACTTGATCCTTGGTCCTTGTTGTTTGAACTAGATTAACCACGACATTTGTGATCAGCCATGCACGAAGCTACTTAGTAAAATAGAGTCCACCATACTGTTACTTTATGCCTTGAAATCTACCACATATATTCACAGCCTTAAAATGGAATTTCACTGTGTCCTTAAAATTGACTCAACAACTTGCCAAAGACATAACAAAGCAACATTACAAATGCTTCATCAGATGATCTCACCCTTAGAAGAAATACAAAAGTTGAAGAGAGGAAATAGTCACCCAGATATCATGTCCCTAGTGGCTAATCATAATGTATGAGAGGAACCATGTTAGAAATCAGCTATAATGCCCTTCACAATCACAAGGTTGATGCTAGCAAACGTCTTGCAGGTGATCACAGAAAGAAAGACTAATTAGTTAGTGGCTATTTCTTCAAGTACAAGCCAGAAAGAGATAATATCTTCAGAAGAGATCAGAGGAAAATTGGATGGAGAATTTTTTGTTGTTGATGTAAAGAACCATCCCTTGTGCAGAATAGTGACAATTAGTACCTTGATTAAAAGAGTCATGTTTTAGATGATGGTGATAAATAAAGGATGATCTTTATAATCTCTGCCCCTGAGGGGGAAGGACAGAAGTCATCTTAGGCTGCTTGAGAGGTATAGTAAACAATGCCAAACAATAAATGTAATGTTAAAATGTTATAAGTGGGTGGAATGATAAAAAACTCAATTATCTACCTGGCAAGGCAGCATCTCTGGAAGCAAAGGAATGGTTTATGTTTTGGGTTGAGTTCCTGCATCAGGACTGGAAGCAGACAGATGAATTGTCCAGTACAATTCAGAGAAATCCAAGAACGTCTCATCTCATGTAGTCTGGTGTCCGTGAAAAATGCTGAATGTTTTGACACCTTCCACTCGGCACAATCCAGACCTCGTTTTTTTTCCACAAACAGGGGGCCTGGATTGTGTTTCAGTAAATAAATATCCTATTTACTCCTTTAAGATACTTGTTCAGATTAATCAAGTACTAGATTGATTACTTTGAATCATTCAAAGCAATTAAACTAGTACTTGATTCCTTTGAATGAATATCTCAAAGGAGTAAGTACATGTAGAAAGGCAGAGTGTTGGAGGAAGGGACCACTAGAGGGTGGAGTCTAGGCAAGCAGAATGGAATGACTAAATTTGGAAAGGTTTGAGTGTGTGAACAAATGACATACAAAGGCACTTCGACACTTCAAACTCTGTGTTGCCTGTCATCTCCATGTCCAGTTAGGAAGAAAAGAAGCCCAACCATGGAGAGAAGGCTGTTACATTAGATGGACATCCACCCCTCAAACCACAACTAGCCAGGAAAGTGAGAAGAAGAAAGGAAAACAATGAGAAGGACTGTGGGAGGAGGCAATCAAACCTGTATTGTCACAGGTTTTTGCCTGTCTTCGCTTATAGAACTATTATTAACTGGAGCCTTTCTAAATCTGACTTGATAGAGGTGTACAAGATAAGTTATGGATCACTGGACAGCCAGAGATAACTTTTCCCAGGGTAGAAATGGGTAATACAAGAGGGCATAATTTTAAGGTGATTAGAGGGAAGAATAGGGGGGATGTCAAAGGTAGATTTTTTTACACAGAGAGTGGTGGGTGCATGGAGAACCATACCAGGGGTAATGGTAGGGACAGATATATTAGGGACAATCAAGAAACTCACAGATAAGCACATGAATAACAGAAATGAAGGGAAGAGATCTTTGTGTACGATAAAAGATTGGCACATTATCGTGGATTGAAGTGCTTACATTGTGCTGTAGTGTTCTGTTGCTCTATGTTCTATTTTAAAATCGCTTTTCGCAGAGTTGAGGGATTGGACAGAAGGTCAAGCCAGGGACTGCTGTCACATCCTACACTGCAAGCAGGCTTCAATTAGAGCCATATTAATGTTTCAGCTGGTTCAGGGGTTATACAAGCAGCTATTTTTACAAGTAGGTATACTACAAGCCCAGTTGTTTGTTTGGATGGCCTTAGAGTGGCTGGAAGGTCTAGCAAGCCATCCTCTGGAGAGAAGAGCTTATTTTTTTTTGATAGAAAGATATTTGGAGCTGGCTCCAGGAGGTTTGGCTGTCTCCTGGGCTGGGACATTTGGGACTGAGCTAAGGAGCCAGTAAGGTTCAGTGAAGTATGGGAAACAGGTGATCTGACTGAGGTGAACAAAGCCTTTTCAGCTGTGTTTCATGCACATTATCTGCATGACATTCAGTAGTTCCAGTAAGTAACTTCAAGAACACTACACACAAGCAAAGAAATGTCATATACTGTATTCTGATGCAACTTGTCTGAAAAAAAGGTGATTTGCCTCTTCCTTTCATTTCCTAACGAAACGGTGTAACAATAGAGTCTGGATTTTCCTTCTAAAATACCCACAGCATTATAAATTATATTAGATAAGATTGAAGATTGAAGATTGTTTAATGTCATTTCCTGTACACAAATGTAAAGGAGAATGAAATAATTGTTACTCCGGATCTGAGGCAGTACAAAAAAGCACTATAAGATGAAGAACACAATAATAATAATAAAACACAACAAATAAATACATAAGGTAGCCTGTATACATAGATTGATTGTATGTCCATAATGTGACATTAGGTATAGGAGTGTCTGTACACAGGGTGACCGACAGGAACTGATAAATTAGTGGTAGCAGGAGGTGTGGAAGGGTGGGTTAATGGGTGGAGGTGTTGATCAGCCTTATTGCTTGGGGAAAGTAACTGCTTTTGAGACTGGTGGTCCTGGCCTGGTGCTATGTAGCCTCCCCCTTGATGGAAGTGGGACATACAATCCATGAGCAGAGTGGATGGGATCCTTCATTCTGTTACTGGACCTTTTCTGGCACTTTTTTCTACATATGACTTGAAGACAGGTTAGATTAGATTAGACTTATTTATTAATCACATTTCATCAAAAAAATAGTGAAATGCTTCATTTGCATTAACAACCAATACAATCTGAGAATGTGCTTAGGGCATACTGTAAGTGTTGCCACATATTACGGGGCCAGCATAGCATGCCCACAATGCTTGGCAGAACAACACATACAGTCCAGGACTCGCTGATCGTGGAACACCAAGCTCAGGATCCGGCTACCAAACTTGGGGCTCCAGTTCTGGAACTCAGTGACCTTGAACCCAGACCCCAGGGCTCACCAGCCTCTGGGATCATTGACCAATGCACTGGCACAGCTAATGGAGCTGCTGTCTCAGAGTTCCAGCAACCTGAGTTCGAACTCTGACCTCCAGTACGATCCATGTGGAGTTTGCACGTTCTCCCTGTTACCACATGAGCTTCTCCCAGGTGCTTCTATCTCCTCCTACTCCTCAAGTCCATGTAAATTGATACGTTAATTGGCCACCGTGAATTAAACTTCATGTCAAGGTAAGAGATAGAATCTGAGGGAGAGTTAATAGGAATGTGGGGAATATGAAATGAAATTAGCTTGATGGCAGCAGGACTCTGGATTGAAGGGCCTGTTTCCATATTGTTTGATCACACGACACCACTAATAATTTATCTCTTGAACCACTTTCCAGATACCTTTATGGTTTACAAACAGAAAAACTGTTCAGAATATGGGGCTATGTTCTCAGTAAAAATTAATCTGAATTCATCATTATGTTGGAAAGGTAACCTTGATCTTAAATGAACTCAGTGGCGTCACTTGGTTGCTAGCCGTGACTAATAGATCTAAAGCCAGCCACTGGCATTCAGCTGTGGGAGGTAATTAAATCCTGGACTTTTTCAGCTTTGTAAGAAACACAGCAAGCTCTCACTAAAGACCATAGGTCATAGGAGTAGAATTAGGCCATTCGGCACATTGGGTCTGCTCAGCCATTCAATCATAGCTGATTTTTAAAATCCCTTTCAACCCCATTCTCCTGCCTTCTCCCTACAACCCTTAAAACTTATCAACTCATTCTTCTAAACTCCAGCGACTACAGGCCCAGAGCTGTGAGTTGATTAAGCTCCACAATTAACTTGATAATATAATGATGTCCACATCAGTCTCTCAGTACCCTTCATCCCCCATGCACTGTGACGTTATGCTTACACTCCACACCTCATCCCTGCACTGACACAGTCATTGTCCCATTGTGCTTCCATATGCCCTGCTGCTACCCAGAAGAGTTCCTGAAACCAAGAGTAACTTCGTCACTTCATCATTTCCTGTCAGAGTTACCTTATGTACAGACACTCCTGCACCTGGCATCACGTTATGCACTTCCAAACAAGAGAAAATCTGCAAATGCTGGAAATCCAAGCAACACACACAAAATGCTGGAGGAGCTCAGAAGACCAGGCAGCATCTATAGAAAAGAGTACAGTTGACGTTTCAGGCTGAGACTCTTCATCAGGACGAGAAAAAAGATGAGACAGAGTAAGAAAATGGGAGGACATACAATCAATCTTTGTACATAAGATAATCTTATATATATTTGAACACGCCCAATTACTTGTACATTGTTTTTATAGGATTGCTTTTATAGTTATTTCTATTATGTGTTTGTTATTCTTTTCTTAATTGTATTTTTTACGTTTATTGGGCTGCATTCAATTAGAGTCACAATCATTTCATTCTCCTTTGATTAATGATAATAAGCAATCTTGAATCTTGAATAATTTCTTACCAAGTTGTTTGACAGGGAGATCCCTTGAGCTCAGCCATACACAATTCACTGCACTTACTAACACCTCTCACTCTATCCATTCATATTGACTTTAAGCTAGGTTCAAAAATCAGACTATTTTTACTTCAAATTGAACTCTGTACTTCCAATAACTTCAAGGATAAATAATCACCAATTAGCTGAAGGTGAAGTGTCAGTGTGGTAATCTAACAAAGATGATAGGCTGTGAAACTTGAATAGAATAGTGCCTCTCTTAAAACACTGAGCATAGGAATTTCAGGCAGACACGTAATGCAATCAGAATTTGATATTCGATAAGTCTGGCTTCAAGGCATTAGACTGAATGATGAAAGGATGTCAGAAAATCTAAAATTACCATTCCTATATTCTTCAAATATATCTAACCCACTGAAGGCACCAAATGTCAGTGAGCTTTTCGGATGCACCCATTATAAAACACCATAATCAAAGACCCCAACTACCCCAAATATTCTCTCTTCTCCCCTCTCCCATTGGGCAGAAGACACAAAAATCTGAAAGCATGTACCTCCAGGCTCAAGGACAGAGTCTACCCCACTGTTATTATTCTATTGAATTGACTTCTTGTATGATAAGATGGACTCCTGGCCTCACAATCTACTTTGTTATGATCTTGCACTTTATCATGTACACGCATGGCATTTCTTTTGGTAGTATTTATACTTCATTCTGCATTGTTAATGTTTTACCTTGTTCTAGCTCAATGCACTGTGTAATGATTTGATTTGTATAAACAGTATGTGCAAGACAGTCGTTTCACTGTTCCTTGGCATGTGTGACAATAATATACCAATACCACTACCAATATTGTCCCTGACCCACCTACATTTGCTCTGTCATCCTTCTCAGTATTTCTCAAAAGCTGCTGCCTGGTGTGTACCCCCGACTGTTTCACAATTGGCTCCTAAAGCATAGAGCACAGAACATAAAGCAGTATAAGATTCAGATTTGTTTATAACAAGTACATTGAAACATACAGTGAAATCTGCCATTTGCATTAACAAGTAACACAGCCTGGGGCAACCTGCAAGCGTCACTACATATTCTGGCAACAACACTGCACGCTTACAATGCTTGGCAGAACACATAGAACACAATAGAACAAAACAAAACCCTGTGAGATGACATAGGATAAGAAGATATAGAATGAGAAACTGTAAAGGTAGAGAGACCCTTATGCAGCTCTATAAAGATTCCCCAGACAGTATCAAGGATGTGGGATATAAATTCCAAAGGGAATTAGAAAACACATTTAATAAGGGCAATGTTATGATAGTCATGGGGTATTTCAACATGCAGATAGATTGGGAAAATGGGATTTGTAGAGAGCAGATCATGTTTGAGACTACTAGTGGAAAGGCAGTTCCGGACGGGTGTTGTGTAATGAACTAGAAATGAACTAGGAGATTAAGGTAAAGGAACCATTGGGAAGCTGTGATCATAATATGATATTTTCATCCTGCAGTTTGAGAGGCTGAAGATAAAGTCAGATATGTAAGTATTACAGAGAAGTAAAGGGAATTACAGAGGCATGAGAAGGAGCTAGCCAAAGTTGATTGGAAGGGATAACAACAGAACAGCAACTGCTGGAGTTTCTGGGGGCAATTTGGAAAGTGCAGGAGAGATACATAGTAATGGGGACAAAGAGATAGCTAATGGACTTAGTAAGACGTTTGCTGAAGTCTTCACTGTGGAAGACACGAGCAGCGTGCCCGAAATTTGAGAGCGTCAGGGGGCAAAAGTGAGTGTAGTTGCTATTTCTAAGGAGACGGTGCTTGGGAAGCTGAAAAGTCTGAAGGTAGATAAGTCACCTGGACCGGATAGACTATATCACAGCATTCTGAAAGAGGAAGATGAAGAGATTGTGGAGGCATTAGTAATGATCTTTCAAGAATCACTATGCTCTGGAGGACTGGAAAATTGTAAACGTCATTTCACTTTTTAAGAAAGGAGCAAGGCAGAAGAAAGGAAATTATAGGCCAGTTAGCTTGGGAAGATGTTGGAGTTCATTATTAAGGATGAGGTTTTGGGGTACTTGGTGGCACATGATAAATTAGGACAAAGAAACGGATAATTTAAGGGAAATAACTGTTCAGGATTATGGTGATGTGGGAGCTCAGGCATATGTGAAGGTGAGCAATGATTTTGTTGAGAAACTTTCCCGTACTGGTGCCAGAATGTATGGTAAGCTTGCAGGCTGCCCCCAGCATATCCTTGGGTGTGTTGGTTAGTAACGCAAATGACACGTTTTACTATATGTTTCGATGGACGTGTGATAAATAAATCTGAATCTAAATCCGAATCTGGAGCTGAATATGAATGTGAACGAGGCACTTTTAAATCTTATATGCACACAGCCACCTTTTACTTTAGTTTCAACTCTTTCTGTTTCTAAGACTGTGATCGTTGCTCTAAACTGTCCCATCAAACACAAAGGGCTAATGAAGGAGAAAAAGAAGACCCAGTGGACAAACGAAACGTTCAATGAAATATCTGCTGTTCCAAAACAGTATAATAGTATAAGATGAAATGTCTAAAGGGAGGGCAGAAGCAAAAATTCTGAGTCAGTGCTGGGCCTTTTTAACAAAAAAAAACTGACTGTATCAAAATAAATAGAAAGCCTAAAATTTATGTGAATTCTATCAAGCTATTCACAAGACACCTTAAAAGCTGTCAAGGTATAAAATTCAAAACCAAACTAAACTAAAATCAAAAACTTCCTTTAAACTGGACCTTTCCATTTTTTTGTTTTTTTAAGTGCATAATTGACTAAAAATTATCTTGGATCCATGCCAGTTTCAACAAACTAAGTGAGGTGAATTTCACTAAAACAGTTGTCACAGACAGAGACATTTACAAAGGCTGAGGAGCTCTTCCATTATCTGAAATATACCTGGTGTGAATAAGTGGTCTCTGTGCTCCTGTGTCAACCTGAGAATGGTCCTACCAACACTGAAGGGTATTACTCCTGCCCTGCCCTGAGGAAAAACTGTGCATTTACCTCTCAAGGTGAACTTATTGTTTTTAACATACATCCATGAAATGCCATGAGAAGAAAATTGATATGGTCATCACACACATAGTTAAAACATTTTTTTCTTGTCTGTGATGTGATATAGAGGCAACCTGCTCTCTAAAGATATTTTGATGGAATTTTTATTTTCTGCATCTGTCGGTTCAAGTGAAGTCAAAAAAGGCAGAAATTCTTCCTCTGAGAAGATGTTGGGAGATTGCAGGCTTATCTCTTTAACTAATGACCCTCTGAACAAACCATATTATCAAATGTCATAGTTTCAAAGCCATGCATTCCCTTGAGTATTGACTGCAAAGTGAAGCAGGAATTCTCATTCTCAGCGAGGAACTTCATCACTTTGATGAGAAGAGGTTCAATGGTTCAATGTTTCCATTTAATATCAGAGAATGTATACAGTATACAATGTGAAATTCTTGTTCTTTCCATAAATTCATGAAACAGAACAAAAACACCAAAGAATAAATGACAGAAAAATGTTAGAACCCCAAAGGCCATGCTCCCTCACACAAGCAACAGCAAAGCATCAACCCTTCACCTCATATGCCTTAGCAAGAGCATCAGCCCCACCACCTCCCTCCATGTAAGCAACACCGAAGCCCCCAAAGAGACAATGATCTAGAGTCCATCAAAAAAGCACTGTTCCTGCCAGCACTTCGACATGAAACAGGCTCTCCCTCTCACTCATGAGAGAAAGAAAGGTATCACCTTTCCCACAGCAAGAAGGAAGGCCATCAGCTCGCTGTTTCGATGTTACAGTCTGTAGTATCACTTACTTCGACAGGAGTGTACACTGCTGTCTCGATGTTCAGATCTCACATGACACTTCAGTCAGTGACACAGGTGAGGAATCGGGTTGTCCACAGGCATGACTTCCAGGCCGTTTCAGGAGATATCAAAAATGCTAGACAACCCACTGCCATGAGGAACCACAACTTGAGTGCAGCTGTAGATTACAGACTCCAACAGGACCCCAGCCACCTTGAAAAGGAAAGAAGAGACATTAAAGAGAATTTAAACTGTTTCATAGATGAAGCATTTTCGATAACTCCAGAGACAGCCTGTCTTTCACAGTCTTCACTGTGGAAGACACCAGCAGTATGACGAAAGTTCCAGGTGTCAGGGGGAATGAAGTGTGTGAAGTAACCATAACTAGAAGAAAGTTCTTGGGAAACTGAAAATCTGGAAGTAGATATGTCATCTGGACCAGATGGTATACACTCAATATTGGGACTGATACTTTTAGCGTTATATGTCAATGATTTGTGTGACCCAGGTTAATTAAACCCAAAGGTGTAATGTTGGAATATTCTACCTGCGGAGGGATGAAAATGAGGTTTACGGATTTTAAAAAAAGAATTTGAAAAAATAAGTTTTGTGAGGGAGGGGCGTGGTTGACACAGGATGGAAAAGGAGAGAAATGCAGCAATGAATAGAAGCTGAAGACATGAACTGTTATGAGTGGAATTAGTAGTGAGCATCTTTGCCCTACTAAATTGAAAGCCTGAAAGGTGAAACCCCTGAAGGAGAGACAATAGTGATAAAAGATTTATGGAAGTTACAGCTATAACATGCAGCAGCTTTAGTGAGACAATATCGGCAGAGATGGATGCACAAAATCCCGACCATGTAGTCGGGAATTAATTCTGTAAAATCATACCAAAGGATTTGGTCAAGTTTTTGTACAAGTTTGTGAATTAACTTTCTGTGGATGATAAACTATTTCATTCCAAAGAACCAAGAAACAAGATGGCGAGTCACCCAAGATGAAGAACCAGCAGAGAACCAGCAGAGAACGAGATTTAATACGGTTGAATATGTAAGTTTATTTTCATTCGAAGACTCCGAATTTGATTTTCTGCAAGAACTGAGTATTTTTGCAAAGACTTTGATAAGTCACTGATTGAGATTTACTTTGTTTAAAAGTTGTGATGTTGGCAAATTGTCATGAAAGGAGTTAAACTATGTACATATAAATTTTGAATTTGTATTTAAACTTGTAAATATACTGCCTGGAACTGAAACTGAAGTTAACGATAATACTTAAGAATAGCAATTATAGTTGGTTTTCTAACTAACTAGGGATAGGTAAAAAGGAAAGTTTAGTCTGTAAAATTTAAATAGGAGTAAGAATAACCCTAGATCTAATTAATTAGAGAGATTGGAGCAATAAGGAATCTCACTGATTCTAATTAAAGAGGAATTTGTTTTGGTTTGATATCTAAGATTTGGAACCTAAACAGAATGTTTGAATTTTGGATTGTTTTTGCTCATGGAAATATTTTGTATATATTGTTCTTTTTTTTATAAATAAAACTTATCTCCAGAAGTGTGTGGTTTCTATTCACTGTCTCCTTCCAATACCTAGAACCTTCTGATGGCCTACTAACACCTAGTGTAGAACTATGTAATTTGATTATCTCAGAAGAGTGCAGTGACTAGTCATACACAATAAGACAGGTGCTACAGAGGTGTTACATTTGGGTAATGAAATTGACAGCTTTGTTGCAAAGTTTGCAGATTATATGAAGACAAGCAGAAAAACAGGTAGGTTTGAAGAAGTAGAGAGGCTAAAGGAGGAGTTTGACAGATTAGGAGAATGGGCAAAGAATTGGCAGATAGAATACAGTGTTGGGAAGTGTATGGTCATGCTCTTGGTAGAAGAAATGAAAGGGTTGACTATTTTCTAAATGTAGAGAAAATACAAAAAAACTGAGGTGCAAAGGGACTTGGGAGTGCTTGTGCAGGATTCTCTAAAGGTTAGTTTGCAGGTTGAGTCTGTGGTGGGGAAGCCAGATGCAATGTTAGAATGTAAAAGCAAGGATGTGATGTTGAGACATTCTAAGCAATGATGAGGCCTCACTTGGAGTATTGTGAGCAGGTTTGGGCATATTATCTTGGAAAGGATGTGCTGAAACTGGAGAGGGTTCAAAGGAAGTTCACAAAAATGATTCCATAATTGAGTGGCTTGTTAAATGAAGAGCATTTGATAGCTCTGGGCCTGTATTCACTGGAATTCAGAAGAATGAGGTGAGACCTAATTGAAACCTATCGAATGGTGGAAGGCCTTAATAGAGTGGATATGGAGAGGATATTTTTTATGGTGGGAGAGTCTTAAGACCAGAGAACACAACCTCAGAAAAGAGAGGCGTCCTTTTAGAACAGTGATGAGGAGGAATTTTGTTAGCCAGAGATTGGAGAAATTGTAGAATTCTTTGCCACGGGCAGCCGTGGAGCCCAAGACTTTATGTATATTTAAGACAGAGGTTGACAGATTCGTGATTGATCAGGGCATGAATGGAAATAAGGAGAAGGTAGGAGATTGGGGCTGAGAGGAAAATTGGATAAACCATGATGAAATGGCGGAGCAGACTTTATGGGCCATTTGGCTTAATTCTGGTCCTATATTTTATGGTCTTATGGTCTTAAGAACTAGAAGAAATCACCCTCTAACATCATCTTTAGCTCCTTCTCCTCCAATGTGGTTAAAATATACAAATCAGAATTATCTGCAAACAGCATGCATAGGACTACAAGTGTACACTTTATTGGGTACCTCCTGTACCTAGTAAACCGGGCATTGAGTGTACATTCATGGTCTTCTGCTGCTGTAGCCCATCCACTTCAAGATTCGACAAATTGTGCATTCGGAGATGTTCTTTTGCACACCACTGTTGTAAAGCACAGTTGTCTGAGTTACAACTGCCTTCCTGTCAGCTTGAACCAGTCTGGCCATTCTCCTCTGAACTTCCTCATTAACAAGGCATTTCACCCACAGAACTGTTGCTCACTGGATATTTTATGTTTTTTGCACCATTCTCTGTAAATTCTAGAGTCTATTGCACATTAGCTGGCTGGTGGCATAGTTGCATCAGTGCTGGACTTCCTCCCGAGTTCGAATCCAGCGGCTCCTTTGCACGCTTTCCATCCCTGCTGGGTTGAGTGTCGAGCTAGGAACTCAGCTTTGTAAAAACAAGAAAGCCTGCTAAAAAAAACGCCATCACGACAGCATCCCAATGACACCACTCGGAGTTAAGGACTTTCTTCTTCTTCTTCTTCTTCTATTGCACATGAAAATCCCAGGAGACTTGATGGGCTGACTGGCCTAATTCTGCTCCTATGTCTTATGGTCTTATGGAGGTCAGTTGTTTCTGAGATATTGAAACCTCCCCTTCTGGTATCAACAATTATTCCACGGTCAAAGTCACTTAGATCACATTTCTTCTCGATTCAGATGTTTGGTCTAAACAACAAGTGAACCTTTGATCATGTTGGCATGCTTTAATGTATTGACTTGCTGCCACACGAATGGCTGATTAGATAGTTGCACTAACGTACAGGTGTACAGGTGTACCTAATAAATTGGGCACCGAACATAGAAGAGTATTGCCCACTGAGTGTACATAAATTGGTACACAGACATGGATCATACTAACTAAGTTACCAGCTTATTGCACTTTTATTGTCATGGACTCAAATACCACCAACACAAACGAATAATTTTAATTCAACTAGACAAATAAATGTGGAATTAAAAATAAATCTAATAGCATCAATTGTAATCATGAAACTACCAAATTACAGTAAAAACCTATTTTTTTTCACAAATATTTACTACAGAAGGAACTCTGTCACGGATTTAACCTTTATCATATAGCAGAGCCAACAATTTGATCGATACTTTAACTGTCTGGACAGTTCAGGACCAATTAGGGGTGGACAATAAATGATCGCCTTGCCTTGCCCCATTTTCAATAATAAAAGTAATATCACCGAGGACCCAAATATTTCTTTTACTTTAATTATTTTTCAAGATCTCAGTGTTGCTAAGAAGCCCGACATTTATTGTCCATTGTTAGTTGTCCTTGAGGAGGTGTTGTTGAGCCACCGCACTTAACTGCTGAAGTGCTCTGGTGAATGTAATCCCCCTGGACCATTGAAAGAGAGTTCCAGATATAGGCTCAGTGATAATAAATGACCAATAATACATTACTAAGTTAGGATGGTGCACAGCTTGAAGGGGGACCTACAAGAGGAAGATGTCCAATGTGCTTTTACCCTTGGCCTTCTTGGTGGTAGAGTACATAGTTTTGAGAGAAGGTTTCAAGAAGGGAAACAAAGATAATCCAGCAGACTATAGACCGTGGAACCTCAAGCCACAGTTACTGGAGAGGATTCTTTGGGATAGAATATATGAGCAATTAAAAATCTCTGACCTAATAAGGGATGGACAGCATGCCTTTTTGTGAGGCAAGTCATTTGCTACTAACTTGACAGAGTGTCTTGAGGAAGTGCCAAAGATGGCTGATGAATGTAGAACTGTGGTTGCTGGCTACATGGGTTTTAGTAAGGCATTTGATATGGCCCCTCTTGAGACATCCATCCAGAAGATTAACATGTATTGTATCCAGGATGAATTTGCTATTTGGATCCAAACTTTGCTTGCCCATAGAAGATAGAGGGTAGTCATCAATGGGAATTATTCTAGCTGGAGGTTTTTTTTAGGTCTGTGACTAGTGGTGCTCTGCAGAGATCTGTACTAGGACCTCTGCTGTTAGTAACACATTTAAATAATCTGGATGAAAGCATAAGTGTGCAGTAAAGTTTGCAGTAAATTCAAATTTTGGGCACCTGAGCATTTCATCCATTGACTATAAGCTGTAAGTCATTCTCAGATGTCCTAACCTTTCCAGCATTCGATAAGATTAAAGATTTAAAGATTAGCTTTATTTGTCATATATGCATCAAAACATCAAAACATACAGTGAAATGTGGTGGAACAGACTCGATAGGCTGAATGGCCTAATTCTGCTCCTATGACTTATGTCTTATGGTCTTACATCAACGATCTACACAGACTGCCCACAAAGTTGTGCTGAAACAATTAAATTAATCAAATGCACAACTAAACTAATTCTTTCTACCAACACAATGTCCTTACATATGTGGGCAGAAGGGCCACATACGTTCAAGTTTCAAGATTAATGACCATTTAACCATACATGAATCTAGCCAAATAAAACAGGGCTCCTCCAGGGCCAATGTGTAAAACACATTGCCAGCAGCACACAGCACACAACACACTGCACATAGCACAAAGCACAACTAGCATGTATAGTTATGATTTCAGAAAAACACAGTCACAAATTGAAAAAAAAATACAGCCCAAGTCCGTGAGTTGTCCTGGTTCAGCTTGGTCTTCTACCGAGCAAACACTGGAGGGTTACAATGACAGAAGAGGCCAACCCCAGCAGCACAAAGGCCAGCTTGAGTGCTTCCTTTGCCGGTGACTAGAACAAGCGACTCCAAGGCATGTGGACCTTGTCTATGCAACAACCAAGGCCATGCAGCTCCACCACTGTCCATCCCGTCAATGAACCAATGAACCAGACTTGCTGTATTCTACCAACGTCCAACAGGGTCTTGGGATCACAATAAAAATGTCCAAGCCAATCACTCACACCTTTTTTTTTGGACTGCGCACCGTCTGGGCGCAACAGTATGCAACAAGTCCAGGCAACAACACAGCAACGCTATCAAGCCTCTCAGTGATGGAATAGGCCACCAGTAATTGACGATCTTAGTATCCAGCAGTGACATGCGATCATAAAAGGGAAACACAGGATGAACAAATACATCTTTGATTGGACATGGAGTAGCCACTGCATCCAAGTGTGCCGCCATCTTACCAGAAGAAGGTATGTCCACAATATCTAATATCCTTCCATTTCCTCCACAGTCATGTGTCTGTTGAGGGCCTCTTGAAAGCCTCTATCACAAGTACCTCCAACATCACCCAGGGTAGTACATTCCAGGCACCACCACTTCCTCTGTAAAAATCTTCCCCACATATCACTTTGAACTTAGCTCCTCTTACCTTCAGTGCATGTTTAATGGTATTAAACATTTCAGTGCTGATAGGAATATTGCCTGTCTACTCTCTCTATGCCTGTCATTATCTTATAAACTCTAACAGGTCTCCTCTCAGGCTCTGCAGAGTTAACAAGCAAAGTTTGCGTAATCTTTCTTTATAGTGCATGCCATCTAATTCAAGAAGCATCCTGGTAAACCTCTTCTATACCTTCTTCAAAACCTCCATATATTCTCTGAATGAGAACATTCAAATCTTGCTCCAGAGATAAGAGAAAACAATCCAGGCTGAGATTATGAGAGCAGTATTAAAATTCAAAGCAAATTTATTATCAATGTACATATACGTCACCATAAACAACCTGAGATACATTTTTTAAGAAGCATATTCAATAAATCCATACTAGACTAATAACTTTATACTGCACGCTGTCAGAGCAGTGCTGCCAGGATAGTCAAGGACACGACCCACCCAGCCAACACACTTTTTGTCTCTCTTCCCTCTGGGAGAAGGCTCAGGAGCTTGAAGACTCATAAGGCCAGATTTGGGAACAGCTTCTTTCGAACTGTGATAAGACTGCTGAACAGATCCTGACCCGGATCTGGACTGTACCCTCCAAATACCCGGAACTGCCTCTCGGTTTTTTTGCACTATCTTACTTTCCATTTTCTAGTTTTCTATTTATGATTTATAATTTAAATTTTTAATATTTTCTATCAATTTGTACTCCAGGGAGCGGGAAGCGCAGAATCAAATATTGCTGTGATGATTGTACGTTCTAGTATCAATTGTTTGGCAGCAATAAAGTATAAAGTATAAAGTATAACTATAATAGAATCAGTGAAAGACAGCTCCAACTTGGGCTTTCAACCAGTGTGTAACAGACAACAAACTATGCAAATACAAGAAGAAATAAATAATAATAATAATAAATAAGCAATAAATATCAACAGCCTGAGATGAAGAGTCCCTGAAAGTGAATCCATATGTTGTGGGAACAATTCAGTGATGGGGCAAGTGAAGCTGTGTGAAGTTCTCCCCTATGGTTCAAGAGCCTAATGGTTGAAGGGTAGTAAATATTGCTGAACCTGGTTGTGTGAGTCCTAAGGCTCCTGTACCTTCTTCCCAATGGCAGCAGTGAAAAGACCATATGACCTGGGTGGTGGCGATCCCTGATTTTCCTGTGACAATGCTTCATGTAGATGTGTTCAATAGTGGGGAGGGCTTTACTCGTGATGGAATGGGCCATATCCACTACTTTGTAGGATTTTCTGTCCAAGAGTATTGATGTTGCCATATCAGGCTATGATGCAGGCAGTCAATATTCTCTCCACTACACATCTACAGAGGTTTGTCAAAGTTTTAGATGCCATGCTAAATCTTTGCAGACTCCTAAGAAAGTAAAGGTGCAGCCGTGCTTTCTTCATAATTGTAATTATGTGCTGGTCCCAAGACAGGTCCTCCTAAATAATAACACAGAAGATTTTAAAGTTGCTGATCCTCCACCTCTAATTCTCCAACGAGGATGACTTATTGATCTCTGGTTTCCTCCTTCTGAAGGCAATAATCAGCTCTTTAGTCTTGCAGATATTGAATAAGAGGTTGTTATTATGGCACTACTAAGCCAGATTTTCAATCTCCCTCCAAAATGTTGATTCATTGTTATATTTTATAAGTTTAAAACATTAAGCTAATTCAAAGAAAGATACAGGAGTTCAAAATGTGAGTCTGACTTCATGTTTGCTTAAAAGGAGGCATCACAAACACGCTTTTCTGGATGATGTAGATCATAATGTTTGAATACAGTGTCTGATGTCACCATTTCCCTTATCTTTTTGAAAGCCATCTAGAACTGTTTTGTTAATTCCCATCTTTTTCCTGATCTGCTGTAATGAGTTCAAGGTGTGAAGCACAGTAGAAAGGTTTTGCAGGAACCTTTTATAGCATTTTACAATTCCTAAAACGGACGGTAACTATGACATGTCCTTTGGTCTTGGGGCATTCAGCGCTGCTTGAATCTTCTCAGCGCATTGTGTAAAACCTTATGCATCAATAGGGTAATCACAGTAAGTAATGCTTGATTTAAAGAATTCACACTTGCCACATGGTGCTCTGAGCTCCATAATCATCTAATTTTTTTAACAATCTTCCGGTTTTGCAGATGTTCCTTGTCATCTTTACCAGTAACAATAATGTCATTCAGGTACCACTGAGTGCTGGACAGCCTTCCAGCACCTGGTCCATAGCTTTCTGCCAGGGTGCAGGTGCAGATACTGCTCCAAAAATAAGCCTATTATAGTGATAAAGCCCTTTGTGTCTGTTTATGGTGAGAAACGCCTTGGGCTATTCTTCCATCTCTATCTGTAGGTAGTCCTCAGCTAAGTCCACTTTACTGAAGAGTTTTCCTCCAGAAAGGTTTGCAGAGATATCCTCTATCCTGGGCAGAGTGTATCGATCTACTTTCAATACTGGGTTGATGGTAACCTTACAGACCCATTCTTCTTGGCTACTGAGACCACTGGTGTTGTCCATGGGCTCCACTCAACTTTGGAAAGAATTCCTTCAGCCTCCATGCGATCTTGCTTACTGGCTATTTCATCATGGATATTATAAGAAACAGATGGACTTCATAAAACTTGGGTGCAGTATTTTCATTTAACACTATTTTACCCTTGATATGTTTGAATTTTCCAATGTCATTCTTGAACACTGCTGTGGCACCTTTTGGTATCTTTCTTAATTCACTTTCAGTTGGCTTCATTGCAGGGGATGTGGCATACCAATGGTGGATATGCAGGTAGGAGAGGGACAGCAAAATGATGAGAATTACCAAAATGCATTCTGGGTATAGAACAGTAGGCATTCCTTATCTTAGTACAACAGTGGCCTAGTGCGTTGGGACCTCTGGTGCTACAGATTATATACTAATGGTAACTAGGCAGGGTTTTCTTCAAACAAGCCTGGGCGAAGACCCCAAATATGATTTGAAATGCTGGATGGACTGCTTCATTCTGGAGACAGCATCATGCAGTATTTCAAGTGGTTGATTATAGTCAGCCGGTGGTGGTATGTAAACGGCGGTCTGTATTACGGAGTAGAACCCCCTAGGTAAATTTGACTGTTGGGGGTTCAAGGTCGGGGAAACATGAGTTCAACAACACTGCCACATCAGAGCACCAGCCAGAGTTTATCATGAAACACATCTCCACCTTTTCCCTTTTCCAAATCAGCAGGTCGGCCCATCCTGTGAATTGAGAAGCCTTCGAGTCTAATCGTCATATCTGGTGTGCCAGGAGTAAGCTACCTCTCAGTCACACATAGAATACAACAATCTCCCACATTCCTCCAATACAGCAATCTTGCTGTCAGGTCCTGAATTTTGTTCTCTGTCGACTGCATATTTGCTAACAAAGTGCTGGGTAGAGGGGGTCTTCTTCCTTTGTGTTTCAGCCGGGTGTGAACAAAGTTTTACATCATTGGAGCAACACAAACGTGATGGAGAAACACAGTGGGTCAGGCAGTTTCTGTGAAGGAAAATGGTACCAATCCAAAATATTGACTGTCCATTTCTCTCTCCGGATGCTGCCTAACCTATTGAGTTCCTCCAGCTCCTTTGAGTGTTGCTTTAGAATTCTGGCAATAGAAACTCTTGTAGCTGCAGTTGAGGTGCCTGCTTCCTAATAAGAATAAGTGGAGGATCCACCTTCTGTCTGAGGTGAATATGAATGATCCCAGGGAAATATTCTGAGGAAGAACAGTCACATCACCCCAAATGTTCTGAATAATAATATTCTTTAACGTAGTTATCTCATTGTGAGCATTTTGTGCACACACTGACTTTTATGCTTCCTGTGATTATACAACCACTTCACTAACTTTTAGGCATTTTAAGCCCCCCGCCCTCAATCTTGTGAAATGTATAATAATCCTTTTTTGCTTTACATAATGAATTGAGATCTAACCGGATAAAATCAATGAAATACCCTGCGAAGCCTCACACCAGTCAGTTTGAGGTGGTATAAAGCACTTGTCAATTTGTAACACTGCTGAACTTGTGTCACACTCTGAAGTAAGGGCATCAGCATGCGGTTTTCAAAGTTGTTTTGAGGGCTATACCCTCACCTACCTTGCCAATTAAATGCTGATCTTCTGTATGAATCAATTAGTATTTTTATTTGACATAGTTAACTTAAATTGAAAGGGAATTGCCTTTGTGTGTTTGGTGAGAATTTTATACATAACATAAAGAGCTCCACAACTAGTGGTCCACACAGAAAAGCAGTCATAGAATACAGCCCCTTTGGTCCAACATGTCATACTGACTATCTAAGATCAATCTAACCTTACCCTCTCACACAGCCCTCCACTTTTCTTTGAAACATCTGTCTATCTGAGAATCTCTTAAATACCCTTAAAGTATCTAACTCTATCACCACACCTGGCAGTGCATGCCACACACCCACCACTCTCTGTGTAGAAAAAGCTACCTCTCATATCCTCCCTGTACTGTCATACAATCACCTTAAAAGTATGCCCTTTTGTTTTAGCCATTGCTGCCCTGGGAAAAACAGCTATATAGAGTTTGGACAAAATAAGTGTTTACCGGAACAATTTTTAAAAACTCTAGGCCAACTAGTGCTCTCTTGAACAAGTCTCGTCTCCCTCTCCCTTGAGATATTGCCAAGCCTGGACCCAGCGTGTCTTTTGGAATTTCATTATTCCACATTCAATTTGCTTTTATTTGAAAGGTTCTCACACTAATTAAAATAACATTAACAAGTTTCCATGTATTTGCATCTCCTTTAAATAAAAAGTTGAATAGTTTATAAATAAGATAGAATTGGGCCAATATTTACTCTTTAAAATGTATTAGTGAGAGCATAAGATCCGAATCTACTCTCATCAATGTGCTGTGTAAAATGTAAATAATGGGCTAACACTTAATCACTGCTGACCAAATAAGAGAATCTGATGGGAATTATGTATAGAAATGGAATGCAAAAGAGTCCAGTGCCAGTTAAACTATTATGTAGAAGGTCACAGTGTATTACAAACATCAATTAACTTACTTAACGTTTTACTGTGTCTTCTCATCTATCTTCATTGCCACCCCTTCACCTTCTGAGTAACTGCACCATTTTGGTCCCGAATTTCATTGCTCCACTAATTAAAGAAAAGATTAGCTTTATTTGCCACATGTACATTGAAACTTCAAGACATATAGTGAACTGTATTGTTTGCATCAAAGGCCGACCCACTCCAAGGATGTGCTTAAGGCAGCCCTCAAGTATCACCCTGTTTCAGACGCCAGCATGGTATAGCCATAACTTACTAACCTTAACCCGTACGTGTTTGGAATGTCGGAGGAAACTGGTAGTGCACCCAAAGAAAACCCACCCGTGCTTTGACCAGTGGCCAACCCGGACATTGAAAGTTTGGAGAGGAAGGGACTTCAAACAGGCCCACTGCCTGAGGATAAAAGGCAGGAGCAGGTCGCGGCAGCATTATAGTGCTTCAACCAGCAACCAATTGGCATTTGAGATTCATTAGTAAAAGCAAGTTAAAGGATGGCAGGGGCCATCGCCTGAGTGGACATTGTCAGAGTGGTGATATTAGCTAAGACAGTGGAGATGCCAGGCAGGATGGTGAAATGCTCCTCTTGTGGGATGTGAGAAGACAAGGAGACCTCTAGTGTCCCTGATGACTACAACTGCAAGAAGTGCATCCAGCTGCAGCTTTTAACAAACAGCATTAAGGAGTTGGAGCTGGAACTCGAGGAACTCTAGATCATTCAGGAGGCTGAAGGGGTGATAGATAGGACTTATAGAGAGGTAGTTACACCCAAGGTGCAGGACACAGGAGACTGAATGACAGTCAGGAAGGGGAAAGGGGTTAAGGAGCCAGCTCAGAGTACTCCTGAGGCCATCCCCTTCGACAACAGGTATATTACTTTGGATACTGTCGGGGATGGGGGGGAATGACCTAGCAGTGGAAAGTCACAGTGGTCCGGTCTCTGGCTCTGTGACTCAGAAGCGAAGGAGTAGGGGTGGGGGGGAAGAGGCACACTGTGGTGATAGGGGATTGTTACGTAAGGGGGTTCTGTGGGCAAGAATGAGATTCCCTGATGGTATGATGTTACATTGCCTCCCAGGTGCCAGGGATATCTCGGATGGAGTCTTCAGCATTCTTAAGTGGGAGAATGAACAGTCAGAAGTCATGATCCATTTTGATACTAATGACATGGGTAGGACAAGTGATGAGATTCTGCAATGGGAGTTCAGGGAGATACGTGCTAAATTAAAGGGTAGGACATCCAGGGTTGTGAGCTCAGAAATGCTATCAGTGCTACATGCTAATGAGGCCAGAACTAGGAAGATTATACTGTACACTTTAATTGGTGTTAAGGAGTTGGTGTAGGAGGGAGGCCATAAGATTTCTCGATCTTTGGGCTCTCTTCCAGGGAAGGTGGGACCTAAGCATAAGGGACGGTTTGCTCCTGAACCGGAGGGGGACAAATATCCCAGCTGGAAGGTTTGTTAATGCTGCACAGTGGGGTTTAAACTAGTGTTGCAGGAGTGGAAGCCAGAATGCCAAAATAGTTAGTGGAGAGGTTGTGGAGGCAGATGTCTTCAGACAAGATTAGAAATCATAACGTTGAGCATGGTGTAACTAGTGTCCTGAACTGCCTATGTTTCAATGCAAGAAGCATCTTAGGAAAGGCAGATAATAGTGCTGAAGTTGAGGTAGCTAGTTTACAAACAGAGGCAATGTGTAGTGAGGAGAGGCTGTTGGTAGGGCAAAATTGCAGGGAACAGGATAAGTTCCCATGAAAAAGACAGACAAAATCGAAAAGGGCGAATGCAGGACTGAAGGTGTTGTATCTGAATGTGCGCCATATATGGAATAAGTTTGGTGAACCGCAGATTGTATCAATTGTATGCAATGTATTGATAGGACAGGCAGGAAATCAGAGGGGATGATGTTGCTCTGTTAGTAAAAAATGAGCAAGAAGTGATATAGGGTCAGAAGGTTTTGAATCATTGTGGATAGAGCTAAGGAACTGTAAATGCAAAAAGACCCTGATGGGAGTTGTATACAGACTCCCAAATAGTAGTAAGGTTGTAGATTACAATTTACAAAGAAAGATAGAAAATGCACACCAAAAGGGCGACCTTACAATAATGATGGGGAATTTCAATATGCAGGTAAATTGGGAAAATCACATTGGTGCTGGATTACAGGACGGGGAATTTCTTGAGTCCCTACATGAAGGCTTTTTAGAGCAACTCATAGAGGATTGGCTATTTGGGATCCAACGTTGTGCAATGAACCAGAATTGATTAGAGAGATTAAGGTAAAAGAACCCTAAGGGACACATGATCATAATATGATTGAATTCACCCTGAAATTTGAGAAGGAGAAGCTAAAGTTAGATGTATCAGTATTATGAGAGGGCATATAATACAACAAAATTTAGTAGGAAGTTAGAGGACTAGGAAGCTTTTAAAAGCCAATTGAAGGCAACTAAAAAAATCATTAATAAGCTAAAGATGAATATGAAAGAAAGCTAGCCAATAATATTAAAGAGGATACATAAAGTGCAAAAGAGCGGTGAGAGTGGATATCTGGAAATTATGCTTGAGAGTTAGTAATGGGTGGCAACAAAATAGCAGACGAACTGAATAAGTGTTTTGCATCAGAATTCACTGTAGAAGACACTAGTATTATGGTGGAAGTTCCAGTGTCAGGGAGCATGAAGTGTATGAAGTTACCATAACTAGAGAGAAGGTTCTTGGGAAACTAAAAGGTCTGAAGGTAGGTCAGTCACCTGGACTAGACGGTATACACCTCAGGGTCCTGAAAGTGGTGGCTGAAGAGATCATGGAGGCATTTGTAATGATCTTTCAAGAATCTCTAGATTCTGGAATGGTTCTAGAAGACTGGGAAATTGCAAATGTCTCTCCACTCTTCAAGAAAGGACAGAAGCAGAAGAGAGGAAACTATAGGCCAGTTAGTCTGACCTCAGCGGTTCAGAAGATATTGGAGTCAATTATAAAGGATGAAGTCTCAGGGTACTTCGAGGCACATGATTAAATAGGCCGTAGTCAGCATGGTTTCCTCAACGGAAAATCTTGCCTGACAAAGCTGTTAGAATTCTTTGAAGAAATAACAAGCAGGACAGACAAAGGAGAACCGGTTGATGTTGTCTGCTTGGATTTTCAGAAGGCCTTTGACAAGATGCCACACATGAGGTTGCTTAACAACCTATGAGCTCATAGCATCGCAGGAAAGAATCTACCATGGATAAAGCAGTGACTGATTGGCAGGTGGCAAAGAGTGGGAATAAAGGGAGCCTTTTGTGGTTAGTTGCCTGTGCCTAGTGGTGTTCCCCTGTGTTGGGACTGATTCTTTTTACATTATATATCAATGATTTGGATGATGGAATCGATGGCTTTGTTGCAAGTTTTCAGTTGATATGAAGATAGGTGGAGGGGCAGATTGTTTTGAGGAAGTAGAGAGGCTACAGAAGGACTTAGATTAGGAGAATGAGTAAAGAAATGGCAGATGGAAGATAGTATTGGGAAGTGTATGGTCATGTATTTTGGTAGAAGAATTGAAAAGGCTGAGTATTTTCTAAATGGAGAGAAAATACAAAAATCTGAGATGCAATGGGGCTTGGGAGTCCTTGTGCAGGATTCCCTAAAGATTAATTTACAGGTTGAGTCTGTGGTGATGAAGGCAATTGCAATGTTAGCATTTATTTCAAGAGGACTAGAATATAAACGTAAGGATATAATGTTGAGACTTTATAAAGCACTGGTGAAGCCTCACTTGAAGTATTGTGAGCAGGTATGGGCCCCCTATCTTAGAAAGGATGTGCTGAAACTGAGAAGGTTCAAAGGAGATTCACGAAAATGATTCTAGGATTAAATAGCTTGTCACATGAACAACATTTTGATGGCTCTGGGCCTGTGTTCACTAGAATTCAGAAGAATGAGGGATGACCTATTTAAAACCTATTGAATGATGAAAGGACTTGATAGAGTGTGGAGAGGATGTTGCTTATGGTGGGAGAGTCCAAGACCAGAGGGCACAGCCTCAGAATAGAGGGGCGCCCTTTTAGAATGGAGACGAGGAATAATTTCTTTAACCAAAAAGTGGTGAATCTGTGGAATTCTTTGCTACAGGCAACTGTAGAGGCCAAGTATTAATGTATATTTAAGGCAGAGGTTGAAAATTGGAAAATTGGATCAGCCATGATGAAAAGGTGGAACAGACTCCATGGGCCTAATTGCCTAATTCTGCTCCTATACCTTATGGTCTGATGCACAGGAGGAATGTACAGGTCCATAAAGGCAGCAGGAAGAACTGAACCCTTGTCGCTCGTGCTGTAAAGCATTACAAGTACAGTCACACTATCATGTAAGGCAGCTCTTTAAAACTGTTTCCAGCCACCAAGACCCTGAACTTTGGAATTCCGTCTCTCATCCCATTCTACCTCCTCTAGCATGCTTCATCTATCCTATCTCTTTGACCACTTCCCTCTAGCAAGCAGCCACCCCTCCATTGACTCTGTCTGCATTTTCTACTGCCTCAGGGAAGCAGCTAACATTATCAAGGATGCCTCTTACCCCAGTCATTCCACCTTCTGGTCCCTTCCCTTGGGCAGAAGATATGAATGCCTGGGAGCACGAACCACCAAACTCAAGGACAGCTTCTATTCCATTGTTCATCAGACTCTTCAACAAACCTCTCATGAACTAACAATTGAACTCAAAATCTGCATCGTACTTAATTTTTCTATCTACATTTCACTTTCTCTGTAACTTCAACACTATTCTCTGCATTCTGATTTTCTTTTTAATTACCTCAGTACACTCAGGAATGTATGATCTGTCTGGATAACACAGCAAATTAAAAAGTTTTTCACTGTGGTCACAAACTACTACCAATACCAATAACTTCTTAAATGGCTCAGCATTGTTTGTTTGTTTGACAAGTATCTTTTAGCATCCAAGAGTAAAATAGTTCAGATGTTGCAAATCTGAAACAGAAAAGGCAAGTTGTTGACCTGAAATGTTCACTCCGTTTTCCTCTTTCTATAGTTGCTCTCAGACCTGCTGACAATTTCCATGTTTCGTAACAGTGGATGAAGTCACAATATCCTGATAGAGTGGATGTCGAGAGGATGTTTCTTATGTTGGGAGTTTCTAGGACCAGAGGACACAGCCTCAAAATAGAGGGACGTCCTTTTAGAACGGAGATGAGGAGGAGTTTTTTTTTTCAGCCAGAGAGTGTTACATCTGTGGAATTTGCTGCCACAGATGGCTGAGGAGGCCAAGTCATTGGGTATAAGGCTGAGGTTGATAGATTCTTGATTAGTCTGGGCATGAAGGGATACAGGGAGTAGGCAGGAGATTGTGGCTGAGTGGGAAAATGGATCAGCCATGATCAATGGGCTAAATAGGCCAGTGGACCCCAACCTCCGGGCCGCTGACCGATACGTTGCTGCGAAGAATGCAGGAGTGCAGCGGTGGCCAGAACACACCCAGCACATCATTAAGAAAAAAGCCGAAATAAACAAGCTAATTAATTAGGTGCCGCCCGGCACATAAATGTCGGCCCAGATTAGAGGTGATTGCCAATTGCGATTAAGGAGCAGGTGTAGAGGGATACCTAATAAAGTGGCCACTGAGTGTATTATGGTATTGGGTTTGCTGACCGCAAAGTTCTAAACTCAAATGAAAATATTAAACCCCTATCTGATCCAGATAGCATCAAGTACCCTCCCTAAAGGGAGGTTATATTATAACTACCCAGTCTTCAAAAACCACTTCTCTTCCCTATTTATCCTATATGGTGAGTTTAGTTCCCAGTACACACTATTTGAGGGGTGGGCTCCCTAACCCAAACAAGGGGGAGATGCTACCAACTAACAAAGTAGTTTAAATACAGTTTATTTATTTTCAGTGATTTACGAGTTACAAATCATTTCTAAACCACAAAGGATTTCTAAAACAGAGGTACAGTTTCTATAAGCTAAAAAGACATGAACACGAGTCACGGACAAACCATTTTCCTTCACAGAAATCAAAGGCTGAGGAATGGGTTCTAGTTCACTCTGTGTTTCTGTCATGCATCTTGATGCTCCTAAGCCATTCCTAAAAAGCCTGAGCTGCTCTCTTGATATATACTCTTTCTTTTCCTCTTGGATGACTTCGCTCACATGTGATAAACCCTGGGAAAGGTGTTGTTTTCCCATTCTATCTATGCCTCTCATAATTTTATACAACTCTATCAAGCTGCCTCTCATCCTCTATCATTCTAAATCACTCAATGTTTTCTCCTCTCAATCTACTCTGTCTGTAGCCTTCATGATTTTAAATGAACAACGTCAATGTCAAGTTTACTGTCATATGTACAAGTACATGAATGCACAAGAGTGCCTTGAAAATCTTACTTGCATTTCTATCAGATGCACTTCTGAACCCATATTCTGAGGAGAACAACCCCAACTTATGTAGACTATCCACATGTCCAAAACTTTTCATCGCTGGAATTATTTTGGTAAAGTTTTCTACACCCTTTCTATCTTTCTTAGTGTGGATTCCAGAACAAGACAAATACCCCAGCCATGGCCTAACCAATGTTTTGTAAAGGTCCATTGTGACTTTCATGTTGTCATTTATAAGCCTTTATTTGTAAAGTTTGGGATCCCAGATGTCCCTTACCCACTGTCTCCCTGCACACCTCTCACAGTGTGTAATCCTGAAACTTTAAATTGATTAAATTCAAAATAAATGTCTAAAAATAAAATGTAATTTGATCTGTTGAAATTAATAAAATTATAAAATTTACTTCTGCCATGCCTATTCATATTTACAATGATACACAGTGCAGCATGAATATATGATCAAGGGAGTTGACCTAATGGACCCAGACCGTTCCCTACACCCCCTCTCCACCCTAGTCTCACTATTTCTGCTACTCTCAGCTGCCCTCACTTCCGACAGCCAATCTTTCTTTCAGCCTCAATAAATCTCTGAATGACTTTCTAAAGCAAACACCATTGAAGATGGTGATCCTTCCAATAACATTTTGTCAGATCCAATCATTTCAGGCTTATGAACTTGACTCTCAGCTACAGCGGGCCTCTCACTCAGTGCCTTGCTCTTGTTTCCTCGTCTCCGTAGGAACCTGCCCGTGGTTTAGAAGGAGACTGTGAGGTTACATCACAGTTGCAAAAGCAAACACAGCAATCACTTTTCAAAACAAGAGCTTGCACTGATCCGCTTTGTTAGGGCAGGAATTCACCATCGCTGTGAGAAAATAGATCAACTTTGCTTCATTCATTGCTGCATGTGACTCCGGTTCTGAGGCCAAGAAAACAGAGCTGATCACAAATGAGTCCTGACAGAGATTTCACGATAATGATGCATGGCTGCAGAATGTTAATACTTTTGTTGCTGGCCTTTATCGGATGTGATAGTGGACCCTGAAATGTGAGCCAGTCAAATGAACTTTCACTGACTTTACTGAATGTGTCACAATGGTGAATCTCCGAGAGCTGACTATGTTTAACAAAGAGGTTGGGATCCCCTTGTCAGTGATCTGAGTGAATGTGAGCCAGCTCTCCTGGTCCTTATTCTGTTTTGGAGCTAGTAGGCCCAGTTGTTGTTTAGGCAGTGGGCATCACCCAGGAGAGGCAGAGATTGCTAAAACTGGTGAAGAGATTCAGAATCAGGTTTAATATCATGAGAATACATCATAAAATTTGTTGTTCACGAATCCCTTGTAACAAGAACCTGTTGAATGTCCCTTCCATTGAAAAAATGAGTCAAATATCTTAGGGATTATAGATATTCCTTTGTTTCAAGAAGAATCTAATTTGAAATCTTTACTTTAACACCACTGACTCTTTGCAATAACTTTCTTTAATTTACAGATCTATTCTTCATTACAAAATTTGGTGTACAATTCTCCCTCATGAATACCAAAAATACCTGAAATATAATTCACTTAGTCTTTTGTAACTTAAAAGATTTTGTTGAGGAGAACAAATTCCTGGGGCAGGGGATGGTTAAATTAATAAGGGGAATCCCACCAGATTTTCTACTCATTACTTCCCAATCCCCTTCCTTTTGGTAATAATGCTAACCCTTCCCAGATCTCTGAGTAAATCACTACATTGGGGTACGAACATACACAAAATGTTGGAGGAACTTAACAGGTCAGGCAGCATTTATAGAAATGAATAAACAGTTGACATTTTGGGTCAAGACCCTTCATTTGGCCTGTTGGAGTTCCTCCAGCATTTAGTGTGTGTTATTCTGGATTTCCAACATCTGCCTCTTGTTTAATCACACTCCCCTCATCTGGGAATAGTATGAGAGCCTGAGTCAGTGCAACGTGACTCTGCTTTAATCTCTGTTCATTACTGCCCGTCTGAAAGCCATGTGCTTTTGGAAAACATTTCTCTAAGTAAAATGCTGTGAATTGAAAGGACTTTGGACAATCAAGATCAGGTTTAATATGTTGTGAAATTTGTAGTTTTGTGGCAGCAGTACAGTGCAATACATAATAACAACCAAAAACTACAAACTACAATAAGAAAAAAAATAATATCTATATATGCATGGGTTCATTGTTGATTCAGAAATCTGATGGCGGAGGGGAAGAAGTTGTACCTAATACGTGAGTGTGTGTCTTCAGACTCCTGAATCTCCTCCAGGTAACAATGGGAAGAAGGCATTTCCTGAGTTATGGGGGTCCTTAATGATGGATGCAGCCTTTTTGAAGAAATCCTCGATACTGGAGAGACTAGAACCCATGATGGAGATGGATGAGTTTGCAACTGTAGCAGCTTCTTCTGATCCTGTGCAATGCCCCTCCGTACCAGATGGTGATGGAACTAGTTAGAATCCTCTCCATGGTACATCTGTAGAAATTTGATAGAATCTTTTGTGACAGATCAGGTCTTCTCAAATATCAAAATGAAATATAGCCACTTTTATCCTTCTTCGTAATTGCATCAAAATGTTGAGCCCAATATAGATCATCAGAGACATTGACATCCAGGAACTTGAAACTATTCACCCTTTCTACTGCAGGTCTCTCAATGAGGACTGGTGTGTTTTCACTTGTCTTACCCTTTCTGAAGTCCACAATCAGTTCCTTGTTCTTACTGATGTCGTGCAAGATTGTTGATTCAACACCACTCAATCAGCTGATTTATTTCACTCCTAGTCATCCCATTGTCACCATCTGAAATTCTGTCATTGTTGTGTCATCGGCAAATTTATAAGTGGTGTTTGAGCTGTGGATAGCCACATAGTCCTGGTTGTAGAGACAGTAGAGTACTGGGCTAATCATGCATTCTTGAGGTGCACCCGTGTTAATTGTCAGTGAGTAGGAGTTGTTATTTCTGCACTGATTGTAGTCTCCCAATGAGGAAGTCAAAGATCCAGTTCAGAACAAGCAGTGAGGTGTTCATTACATTGCAAAAAGTAGGTACATAAACTGAAGGCAATTATTGCAAACACTGAATAGCATTTTAAGAAAACGTTACAGATTTATCCAATCATAATTGGGGTGAGTTTTTTAAATACATGACCAGAGTTAAGTTGTGTATGCTGACTGTTCGAGATCCTCAATTCTGTTAGAAAAGCCTCTAATCTGACGTTCACTTTACGGCTCATGTTCTCCACATTACTTATTTATTTACTATTAATTTATTTTTCGTTTTGTACTTGCACAATTTGTCATTTTTGCACATTGGTTGTTCGTTCATCTTTGTCTGGATGTAGTTTTTTAAAAAATTGATTCCACTGTGTTTCTTTGTATCTACTGTGAATGCCCACGATAAACCAATGAATCTCAGGGTAGTATTTGGTGACATATATATATATATTTTGATAATAAATTTACTTTGAAACTTTGATTTATAAATAATTTAACCTCAGTAGCATACACACACATATCTCCGGTTTAACCATTGACATTCTGAATTGCTCCTGAATCTTTTTTAACATCCGTATGACAGAAAGCCGCAAGGATTAGGGGCCACCAAGAGAACCTTGATTTAGAAAACCCTAAAATTCCTTTTGACTCATTATTAAATTTACTTTTATTTTTAAGTAACTGCCGGATTTGGGAATGGGGACATATTGGTTATGTTCCAAATGACCATGAACGGAAATCCCAGCACAGCAGCTGTGGAATTCAAATTCAAGTAATTGGATAAGCCAGGATTTTAAAAGGTTAGCACCACTAATAATGGCAAGATTAATGTAAAAACCCAGCTGGTTCATTAGCGTCAGAGAATAATATAGCATGGAAAGAGGTCCTTCGGCCCAATTCGTCCATGCTGACCAAAATGCTCATCTAAGCTTGTCCAATTTGTCTGCATTTCAAGAGCAAAGAGCAAGTTTATTCATGATACACATTTTTTTTAGGAATTTGCTGTGGTGTGTTAACATGATGTACAAAAAACAACAACATTCAACAACTATAAAGAGCAAAGAGTTATGTAAAATAAGTCCGAGGATAAAGTACAAACATGGAATAACATATGCATAAATACACAAATACTAGCATGCATCTGCAATGTAAATAGCATTATAAAATGTGGTTTAAAGTATTTACCACAGAGTTCAGTGACCGCTGTTATAGACAGGGGTGGTGGGAGGGGTCTATCTAGAACGATTGATCAGGTTCACTGGCAGGGAGAAGAAACCCATATCCTTCTAAATCTTCTCCATCCATGTATGTGTCCAAATACCTTCTAAATGTTATTAGAGTACTGCTTCAAGCACTTCCTCTGGCAGCTCATTCCACACGGATACCACCCTTTGTGTAAAAACATTGCCCATCAAAAGTTTGTTTATTATTATGCTCCACACAACTCTGAGTTTCCTCTTCTCCAATTAGCCATGAAACAATGAAAACTGTGGAAGTCAATTCAAAGAGAACCAGCAAACCCTTTCCCGGCCACACAAAATAGAATGGCAACTTGCTCATGAACCCACCAAACCCAGCTCCCCTGTACAAAACGCAGCAAGAACATCAACCCTCAAGCCCCCTCCTCCATACAAAAAAAATGAGAAAGAACGAGCAAAAACACAGAATATAAAAGTCATAAAATGGAAAAAGTCCATAGTCCATCGCCCAAATCTATAAATACAGAACCTCTGTAACATCCTCCAACATCATTGAAAGAAAAAGAACCGCTCGAATGCAGATGCCTACCACCAGGCCACAGCAAGCCACTACACAGTGACAGGTTCCCTTCTCCAGCAGCAGGTGGATCCCAGCTGTGAGCAAAAGGCAGGTAGTCGGCACTGAACACTCGCTCAATTCGATGTTTCAACCTTCCTCGATGCTTTGAATGGCAAATAATGGATGCTTTAACCAGTGAAATGGAGTTGAACATCAATTTGCGCCCCGTCTCGAAGTTTCTTCGCCTTGATGCCTCAAGGGCTCGAGCCTAAGCTTGCGCTCACTTCTGGAATCTTCTCAGAGACTGCAAAGCGCTGTCCATTGTAAATCTTTCCTCCCTCACCTTAAATATATGCCTTCTAAATTTTTGATTCCCTTTCTCTGAGGAAAAGGCTGTGTGCCTGTCCCTCATGATTTTGTACACCTCAGTATTAACACCAGTTAGGAAAGGATATTTGCTGTCTTTACCCAGCTTGACTTAACATGACTCCACACCCGGAAAGCTTTGGATTAGTCTGAGCCTGCTTTCTGGAGACCATTCAGTTTGGTGGCAAATAAGTCAGAGTGCCTTATCTTAATTGATCCCAAAGACTCAAGCGTGCAGCGCATTAATGGAGATGGAGTCTTTCAGATCAGGGGTCCTCAAATTTTTTGCACCGCGGACTGGTTTATTATTGACAATATTTTTGCGGACCAGCCAACCGGGGGTAGCGGGGAGAGGTTGGGTTGCCAACGGACAAGAGTAGCAGACAAATACGTTGTGTTTACCCCGAGAAGGACTACCATGACCATGAAGCCTTGTGCGGGCACCTGTGCGCATGTGTGTACGGTTTTCCATACAACTTTCCAAGGCACAAGTCCATGGTCTCACAAGACTAACGGATGTCTATAAATAGTGTTGTATTGATAACTACCTTAGATATTGTTTCCTTTGTGAGCTTCAAACATGCAAGGAAATTCATTACACCCTGGTGAAAATGACAATAACCTAATCCAAATCAAAACCAGGATCCCCCAAATAACCTGAGATAATTATCAGGAAATGATGGCAAGATGATTATGTTACTGGATGAACAGCCAGATTCCTGGATTGTTCATGCAGAGAAATGAGTTTAAATCCCTCTATAGGAACTGGGGGATTGTAATTCACATAATCACATAAATCTCTCCTTAAAAACAGTCTTAGTAACCTCCACCATGATTGTTGTAAAATCCAGTTTGGTTTACAGATGTTCATCAATGATGGAATTTGCAAATTTTATTTCTCTGGTCTATATGGGACTCCAGACTCCAATGAGAGGATTGACCATTTTCTACACTTCATTTCAAAGATAATTAGGGATGGATAATAAAAGCTGCTGTTATCAAGTTCCCATTAACAAAGAAAATAAGTCTAAAGGAAGCTAATCTTCCACCTCCATCACACAACTTTATTCTGTGGGAGAGCAGCAATCCATATGGCTAATGGGCTGTGACTCCAAATCTGGAGGCCTGGAGTTCTAAGTCTGTGACTGGTGATTCCTGGGGTTAATATCGAAGATCAGAGCCCGATAGTCAAAACACATGAATCACCATGTCCAGGCCTGATGTCTGGGAGTCTGGAGGCCTGGTTACGGCCTATCCTGTGGTTAAAGGTCTGTCTGTATGTGAGAGTGGTTGGCTGGGTGGGAGGGAGGAGAGGGGTTCACTTTGCTTTTGTTGTTTTGTTGTTTTGCTCTGCAGAACAGTGCAGGCATGCTCTGTTGGTGCTGGAATGTGTGCAATACTTGCACTTCCTTAGGCTGTGTTGGTTGTTGACGGGTTTCACTGTATGTTTTGATGTGCATGAGATAAATAAGTGAATCTGGAAAAAGATGCTTAGGCCCTTGTCGAGTTTTGTACCAAACAGTTTTACAACAGAGGAATCTCTAATCTATAAACTTTATTCAGGGACACATACTGAGTTGAGCCCCAAGTGCTGCTGGAAAATCATCATCGCAGTAGATGCACCTTGGCCTGGCTGAATTTTGCTGGTCTCTCAGTAAAAGGGATGTCTGTGTGGGAATTCTGCAAAGAGGCACATTCCAGGGTGCAGGAGTACATGCTGAGGGATGCATTAAAGCTTTCAGCTTGGTATGGCAACACCAATGCCCTTGAATGAAAAAGTCTACAAAAGGTCATAGATACAGCCCAGTACAACATAGGTAAAGTCCTCCCCATCATTGAGCACATCTGCAAGGAGCATTGTTGCAGGAAAGCAGGATCCATCATCAAGAACCCCCAACATCCAAGCCATACTTCCAATGGGAAGAAGATAAGGTCTCACACCACCAGATTCAAAAATGGTTATAAACTCCTCAACCATTAGGCTCCAGAACCTGAGTGGGAATCTTCTCTCACCCCAACACTGAATTGATTTTGTAATTGCACAATTTATTACCTTTTGCAGATTGGTTCTCTGTCCATCTTCGTGTGCAGTTTTTCATAGATTCTTTTGTGTTTCTTTGTATTTACTGTTACCGTCTGCAAGAAAATGAATCTCACGGTAGTAGATGGTGACATATGTACTTTGACAATAAATTCAATTTGAACTTTTTTAAAAATTTGATGCAGCAAATACAAAAGCTTTGTGGAGAAGGAGCATAATTTAACTTCTCATAACTTGGACATTGAAAGTCTATTCCCTGTGTAATAGCCCCTCATTCACTTGAACAAATTATTGCTCAAAGAAGTTATATGAGTGGCTTGTTAACGGAATGTACTAACTTGATGACAGCACAAATGGATTGAAATGGAAAACACTACAGACTTGATGACATGTTGAATTTACAGAAACTCATGCCATGTTTGGTTTGTTTTCCCTGCACATATTTTATATAAATAAAGTTTACTTACTAAGTTAAAAAAAAAAAGCAGCCTTTAAAAGTCACTCAAGTCTCACCAGGAAATATCTTGTGAGTCTTTTATTCATATTCCTATGTGGCAATACACTGCAGTTTATCAAAGGTCAGCTCTCCAAACACAGGGAGGGGTTAGTTTGATGAATTAGCCTCCTCTAACCATCCACTTTATTTAATCAGAATCAGAATCAGGTTTAATAACACTCGCATATGTCATAAAATTTGTTGTTATGCTGCAGCAGTACATTCCAATACATTATAAACTGTAAATTACATTAAGTATTTTTTTTAAAAAGCTAAATTAAATAAGTAGTGCAAAAGAGAAAAAAAGTAAGGAGGTAGTGTTCATGGGTTCAATGGCCATTCAGAAATTGGATGGCAGAGGGGAAGAACCTATTCCTGAATCATTCAGTGTGTATCTTCGGGCTCCTGCACCTTCATCACTATGGTAGCAATGAGAAGAGGGCGTGCCCTGGGTGATGGGGGTCCTTAAAGATGGATGATGCCTTTTTGAGGCATTGCTCCTTGATGACATCCTGGATGCTGGGGAGGCTAACGCCCATGATGGAGATGACTGAGTTTACAACTTCCTGCAGCTTTTCCTGATCCTGTGCAAAGGACAGCCCCACCCCCATACAAGACGGTGACACAGCCAGGTAGAATGCTCTCCACAGTACATCTGCAGAAATTCGTGAGTGTCTTTGGTGACATACTTCTCAAACACCTAATGAAATATAGCTGCTGTCTTCTCTGTAACTGCACCAATACGTTGGGCTCAGGATAGATCCTCAGAGGTGTTGACACCCAGGAAATTGAAATTTCTCACCCTTTCCACTCCTGATCCCTCTATGAGGACTGGGGGTGTGTTCTCTCGTCTTACCCTTTCTGAAGTTCACAATGGATTCTTTGGTCTTACTGGTGTTGACTTCAAGGCTGTTGCTGTGACACCACTCAACCAGCTGATCTATCTCGCGCCTGTATGCCTTCTCGTCACCATCTGAATGCCGCCAACAATAGTTGTGTCATCAATAGATTTATAGATGGCATTTGTACTGTGCCTAGCCACACAGTTGTGGGTGTAGAGAGAACAAACCAGTGGGCTAAGCACACATCCTTGAGGTGTGCCAGTGTGGATTATCGGCGAGGAGACGTCAGAATCAGAATCAGATTTATCATCACCGGCATGTGTGGTGAAGTTTGTAACTTAGCAGCAGCAGTTCGATGCGATACATAACATAGAAGAAAAAGTAAGTAAATTAATAAATTACAGTCAGTATACATATATTGAATAGATTAAAAATCATGCAAAAACAGAAATAGTATATATTAAAAAAGTGAGGTAGTGTTCACAGGTTCAATTTCCATTTAGGAATCGGATGACAGAGGGGAAGAAGCTGTTCCTGAATCAATGAGAGTGTGCCTTTAGGCTTCTGTACCTCCTACCAGTGAGAAAAGGGCATGCCCTGGGTGCTGGAGGTCCTTAATAATGGATGCTGCCTTTCTGGGACACCATTCCTTGAAGTTGTCCTGGGTACTTTGTAGGCTAACACCCAAGATGGAATCAGCTAAATTTACAACCCTTTGCAGCTTCTGTTGGTCCTGTGCAGTAGTCCCCTTCCCCCATACTGGACACTGATGCAGCCTGTCAGAATGCTTTTTACAGTACATCTATAGAAGTTTTTGTTGACATAGTCATAGTCATAGTCATAGTCATAGTCATACTTTATTGATCCCGGGGGAAATTGGTTTCCGTTACAGTTGCACCATAAATAATGAATAGTAATATCACCATAAATAGCTAAATAGTAATATGTAAATTATGCTAGGAAATAAGCCAAATCTCATACCAAATCTCTTCAAACTCCTAGTGAAGCATAGTCTCTGTCTTGCCTTCTTTATAGCTGCATCAATATGTTGGGACCAAGTTAGGTTCTCAGAGTTCTTGACACCCAGGAGTTTGAAACTGCTCACTCTCTCCACTTCTGATTCCTTTATGAGGATTGGAATGTGTTCCTTCATCTTACCCTTTCTTTTTTTTTGGTGTGTGCTTGCGTGCGTGCAAGTCTGTGCGTGTGCTTATGTGTCTGCGTGTGCATGCGTGCACGTCTGTGCGTGTCCATGCGTGCGTCCGTGATGATGTCTTTTTCATGGCTTTTACGAGGCATCGAGCGAGAGAGGGAGACTGTGTGGCGCGCCACTCCTCACACAGATATTTTCACAGCACTTTTCCTTGTATTTTTCGAGGTCGAGTTGCGATCTCGACACTCAACCTGGCATGGATGGAAAGCATACTCGGGAGCGGACCCGACTATTTTCGAACCCGGGAACCTCCGCTTCTGGGTCCGGCGCCAATGTCATTGCGCCACCAGCCGGCCCTCGTCTTACCCTCCCTGAAGTCCACAATCAGCTCTTTCACCTTACTGACTGAGTGCAAGGTTGTTGCTGCAGCACCACTCCACTAGTTGGCATATCTCGCTCCTGTACGCCCTCTCATCTCCATCTGAGATCCTACCAACAGTGGTTGCATAATCAGCAAATTTATAGATGGTATTTGAATTATGCCTAGCCACACAGTCATGGGTATACAGAGAGTAGAGCAGTGGGCTAAGCACACACCCCTGAGGTACACCAGTGAGACTTTATTGAATTCTGATAATGGAAACAGGGGAGGCTTCCTTGCCATAGAGGGAGTACAAAGAATGTTCACCAGATTGATTCCTGAGATGGCATATGAAGAAAGACTGGATGAACTAGGCTTGTACCCGTTGGAATTTAGAAGATTGAGGGGGGATCTGATTGAAACATATAAAATCCTAAAGGGATTGGACAGGCTAGATGCAGGAAGATTGTTCCCGATGTTGGGGAAGTCCAGAACGAGGGGTCACAGTTTGAAGATAAAGGGGAAGCCTTTTAGGACTGAGATTAGGAAAAACTTCTTCACACAGAGAGTGGTGAATCTGTGGAATTCTCTGCCACAGGAAACAGTTGAGGCCAGTTCATTAGCTATATTTAAGAGGAAGTTAGATATGGCCCTTGTGGCTACGGGGATCAGGGGGTATGGAGGGAAGGCTGGTGCAGGGTTGTGAGTTGGATGATCAGCCATGATCATAATAAATGGCGGTGCAGGTTCGAAGGGCCGAATGGCCTACTCCTGCAACTATTTTCTATGTTTCTATGTTTATGTTTCATAGTGGCTTCCTTCCATTGTCATTCCAAACCAATCTCACAAACTACCATCAGGGAGGAGATGAAGCATCCTGAAGACACACACTCAATGATTCAGAAACAGCTTCTTCCTCTCTGCCAACAGAATTCTGAATGATCCAAAATGCTACATCATTATTCCTTTCTTTTAGACTCTATTTATTTTTGCAATTTATAGTAATTTTAAGTCTGTACTACTGCTGCAAACAATAAACTTCATATCGTTGGTCAGATAATAAACCTGATTCTGTCTGCTCAGAACTCACAGTACAAAAAATCAGAACAATAAACAGCATGTGTGCTTAACTAAATTATTACCTTAAATTGCTGCCTCATTTTGTACTCTATTTCAAAAATCAGTGTGATAATTCTTTGCAGAAAGAAAGAGGGTTTGAATACATAGACGGTTACAGTAACAGAAATATTGTGCCACAGGATGAATATTGGGAATTTTTTACAAGTGGAAAAATGTCAGTACATTGTATATGTGAATTAAATCTCTGCAAATATATATCAAATACCAAGATCCAACATATATTTGAAATACCGTGTGATATTCTTAGCTCGGGTTGGCTATTTGGAAGTTTGGTTGATTGTCAAGCTTGGCAAAGTGTTTGCAGATGTTTCAGCTCCAGTTGAAAGGCCATCATCAGTGCGCAGTTAAGGGTGTTGTCTCCTCAGTATGTTGGCTTATATACTCCTCCGGGTTCCGAATGAATATTGATTAGATGCCGTGATTTGGTTGGCTGCTTCAAAACACTGTGAACAGTTTAGCATTAGAAGATTCTGATTGGCTAATATCAAGGGAGATCTTTTGGAAGTGTTTGCTTTGCTGTCCAGATCCCCAGATCACTGACGATTTGTTGATTGTTAACATCATTGTTTCTCTTTTCTCCAAAAGGGCTCATATACCTCATCTATGTCAATGTGTTGGTTGATGGATCCTTGCGTCGAGGACCATGCCTTGCTCTTTTCTTGTTTTTGCTTCAGTCAAGACTCTAGCTGTCGTTCGGTTGAAATAGTGTCCTTCTTTGTTTTCATGAGCTGATACTAACTGATGCTTTGAGAGTGCATCATGTCTTCTGCTCGCTAGCTCATGCTCGTGTAGCCTGGTCGATAGTTTTCTTCCTGCTTGACTAATGTAGCACTTGTCAAGTCACTACAATAATCAATATCTATTCGGACCCAGGGGAGTACACAAGCCGGCATTCTGAGGAGACAACACCTTCAACTGCGCACTGATGATGCCTTCTCGATTGGAGCTGAAACATCTGTAAACATTTTGCCAAGTTTGGTGATCAACAAATCTTCCAAATCCAACATATATATTTGAAGTCTCCAGAGACCAGAGCACTTCACTTCAGATTGACATTGAGAGAGTGATGTATTAACGGCAGCACCTTCTTACTGCTTGGTCTTTAAACTGAGCCCTCATGGATCCCATGGAAATAGTACACCAAGTTATCTTTTGTATCCTGGCCAGCAGTAATGCTTTACTTGACATAGTAACAGATCAGGTTTTCTCATTAAAGTATTGTTCTTGGGAACTTGCCATTCAGAATTTGGTTGCCACATTTCCTATATTACAAGAGTGGCTACACTTCATTGATTGGCTGACTAGCTCTTTAAGGAGGCTCTGAACAAAACTAGATGAAATATGGGCATTTCTTGGATTAATGCAAACTGGACTCAATGGGTAAGTCTCCTGAGTCTAGTTGAAGGTTTGTGGTTTAAAATATTCCTCAGAGACTTGGTTGGAGGCTCTAACGCACAAGATCTGTAAATGTTTGTAGACTCAGCTAGCTCTATCATGGGAACAGCTTTCCACAGCATCAAGCACACCTTCAAGAGGCTAATTTCCATTGTTAAGGACCCTAAACATCCAGAACCTGCCCTCTTCTCGTTACTACCAACAGGAGTTTGAAGACCCACACTCAACAATACCGGAACACATTCTCCCCCCCTCTACTATCAGATTTCAGAATCGTCCATGAAACCCATTAACATTACTTCATTCCTCTTCTTTGTCAGAACTGGGGAAAGAGATAAGAGAAAGTAAGATTAGGTTGAAGGTGGAAAGATGGATAGGACAAAGGGAAGTTCTGTGATAGGTTGAGGCCAGAGTTACCTTGGGATGAATTGTATAGGCCTTGGAATTAAATATGTTACTGGAAGCACTTGAAGGCTTATAATAAAGATAAAGAAATCTAATATGTTGCAATTTCAGATTTCCTGCAGGATTTAAAGATTCATCGTTGTGTTATCTCAATGTTGTAACCAAAATGAACTGGAATTGGCTACTGTGGTTTTTTACATCACAAGAATATTTCACTGGTTATAAAGTTGGAGTGCCTTGAAAGGCATGTGCAAGACATCATTGAAATGCATATCATTCGCGCTGATGTGAAATTGCAAAATTACACAGGCATGACATTGCAAGGTGAGTGTAAATAACATCTTGTGCATTTCAGTGAAGCAGCCGTCCAAGAAGGGCACTGTCTCTTCGAGCTTTTGCCTGTGTCCTCTACCGCCTCATTCCTCACAGCAGGCCATCAACTTGCTATTTCTTCACACAAAGCTTCCTTACTGCTGCTGAGGTGTGGCAGTGACGTCTGAGCCAGTGTCTGTCTAATCAGTAAAACACAACCATAAGAGACAATTAAAAAAGCCTGACAAAAGAACAAGGACTTTCCACATTTTTACAGTTACAAGGAAATGAGAGGAGCAGAGAACAGAGAGATTGTTTTTTTAGATAATCATGTAAATAATTCTAGAATGACTGCAACAATGAAAATGATCTGTTTTCAACCAGCAATCAGAATGTTAACATTTTTTATGTTCATGTTGCAAAATTTGTCAACCAAAGCTGACTACCGTTAAGTTTATCTTACACTCAGACATGAGATTTTTTTTCCCCTCTCTCCCAGTAGAAATGATGAAGAATCAAACATCTCAGAAAGTCTTTAAAATCAAGGAGCCAGCTAGAGGAGATCACATTTTATATTTTTTCTAACAGAAATATACACGATTGTTTAAAACAAGGTTTATAATCTTGATTTAAATATAAATATAGAACATAGAATAGTACAGCACAGCACAGGCCCTTCCGCCCACAATGTTGTGCCAACCCTCAAACCCTGCCTCCCGTATAACCCCCCACCTTAAATTCCTCCGTATACCTGTCTAGTAGTCTCTTAAACTTCACTAGTGTATCTGCTTCCACCACTGACTCAGGCAGTATCTGTTGCCTGGATGTCTAATTTTTTGCAGTCTTGAAAATTTAAGAGGATAAAAATCAAACTGGATGTCCCAAAATGAGGTTAATATAATTTTCAAAATTATTAAAACATGAAAATTGAACTCTAGTCTAGCTTGTGTTACTTTGTAAATACTCTAGTATATGCATAGATATTGTAGAAACAAATGATAATTTTTATTAATTGGCTATGGGACTCAATGGGGTTGAATTGGTTGCCAGTTGCAGACTGTCTGCGATTACCATTGCCTTCAGTTATAAGCACGTGATTACCTTTGTGGATCCCCAATGTTACCTTGCAGGTATGTGATACCAGTTGGAAATAGTGAATATCTATAAGGCAAACTGATCTTCACTGATAAAGTGTTGTCACATGACAGCTTTCAAACCTGCTAAGTACTAAGAATGTTTCTGAATGCTCACAACATATAGAAATATTCAATTGCTATTAAAAATGAATGAAAATTAAAATTATTTAGGAAATAGTCAATTATAAAGAAAGGAAGTAAATCAACAAAGGTAAGGTACATCATTAAATATTTTAAAACATTTAAGGAAGCACGACTTCTTAAATGTTAAGTTACAACAGTACACCTTGAGGACTATCAGGATTTCTGTCAAATTACTTTCTGGATTTCCCCATTTAACCAAAGAAATACAGAGGTCACTGTCAAATTCATATTGCAAATGCAGTGAGTAAATACCCTGCCATAAGTTTTGGAGAAATGAGATAAGTTTTCACATGGCCGGTCAACTTGGTGAGGAATTACTAAATTACTGATGGAATTCACAGTCATGATCAGGAAATTCCAGGAAAAGCAGTTCCAGGAAAATAAGTAAAATAAAATTAAATGAAATCACAGGACTACGTAAATATACAGTAAAAAGGTTATTTGTCCCATAGCATCCATGTCATCTTAAGAAGAAATTTGGAGTAATTCCATGACATGGTACTTTGTTCCTGTAGTAGACATTATGGCTCTTCAAGTGCTCATTGAGATTTAAAGATTTAAAGATTAGATATTAGCTTTATTTGTCATATGTATATCAAAACATACAGTGAAATGCATTGAGGATTGTCAACGAAGATTTGCAGGGGGGCAGCCTGCAAGTGTCACCATGCTTTTGGCACCAAAATAGTAGGCCCACAACTTACTAACCCTGAGCAATTATGTCTTTTGGAATGTAGGAAGGAAGTGGAGCACCCAAAGGTAATCCACGCAACCACAGGATGAACATACCAATTCCTCACAAAAGCGGTGAGAATTGAATCCCGATCTTACAGCTGGCTTTGTAAAGTGTTGCACTAACCACTATGCTACCGTGATATTTGTTGGATCATGAAAAATATGTCCTTTCATTGACTTGTCCAGAAAGTTGAGTCTTGGTTGTTAGCACTACATGGGAGCTGAAGTACTGATGATCCATTTTAACTGTCTTCAATACTTAATGCCACTGGATTTGACATCAGAGGTGGGGTACATGAAATGGCTGGCATGATAGTGCCTATTTAGCTCGGTGAACAAAGCAGATTTTTACTCCTGAAAAACAAAAAACAATCTTCTTTCACAACACAAATTTTAAATCAACACAAAACGACAGAAGGAAACAGATTCCACCAGATAGGCTTGAGGCCAAAATTTTCTATGGAAATCTGCCTTACCCCTGTGTCTCTGAGCTGTCATAGACTCTCAGTTCAGATGCATCACTTACCATCAATCATCTCTCATGGTTCCATGCAAATCTAGCATCAGATGTAGGAACAGTTTGGAAGCATAAGTGAACTGGTAACCAGAAGAGTGAGACCAGAAAATGTTCAGGTTCTTAAGATCAGATATTCATTTGCCTGAGTTTAGTGTGTAAGTATTAGAAAAGGAAACATGCAAGTAAAGAAAGGACCAATGCTTGTCCAGAATGACCTAAAGAAAGGTAAAGAGATTAATTAACTTTATTTGTCACATGTATATTGAAACATTGACACATGCAGTGAAATGTATTGCTTGCATCATTGTTTATGATATGGAGAGTAGCCCTCAAGTATCGCCGTGTTTATGGCACCAAAGTAGCATGCCACAACTTACTAACCTTAACTGTAAATCTTTGGAATATGGGTAGAAACCCACACAGTCGTGGGGAGAGCATACAAACTCCTTATGGACAGCAGTGGGAATTGAACCACAATCTTCTAATTGTTGGCATTGTAATAACATTACACCAACATTTGGTGTCCAGTATTTAAAATACATAGACGTGCTTAATTTATTTGTAGTGGGAATGAAGATTAAAAAATTCTGATAAATTCATTCTGGACTCATGATTTCATATTGCTGTAAACACCAAAGACATATCCCATAGAGTTTTCCATCTGCAGTTCACACATCATGATATGATACTTGAAGTGCCTTTGCTTTGGGAAAATGAAAATGTGCTCCAAAATATTTATCTTTTTTTAGAACATGAGACATTGAATGAAGTCTGAGTATGCATTCAAAATAACAGAAATGGCCATAAAATATATATAGACCTGAAGGGAGAGAAACAAGGTTCTACAGAAGAAATGTGTGGGTTAAACTAAGTTCTTTAAGGTTACATCCTGTGTAAATTTTGGTGCACCGAGTGAGGATGGACATTCCAGTGAGATAGAAAAGCGACGACTCTCCCTGGGAATTTTGCAATGCTGAAAAAGGAATTAAACTGTAATAGATTAAATACAGGCATGGATAAATACACATACACACACACACACACACACACACACACACACACACAAGGTCGCTACTTTATTAGGTGCCTTCTGGACCTAATAAAGTGGCCACTGAGTGAATGTTCATAGTCTACTGCTGCTGTAGCCCATCCACTTCAAGGTTCGACATGCTGTGCATTCAAAGGTGCTCTTCTGCACACCACTGTTGTAATACGTGTTTACTTGAGTCATTGTCACCTTCCTGTTGGCCTGAATCAGCCCAGCCATTCCCCTCTGGCCTCTCTCATTAACAAGGCACTTTTGCCTGCAGAAGTGCCACTCACTGCATTTTTTGTACCATTCTTCGTGAACTCTGGAGACGGTTATGCATGAAAATTGCAGGAAATCAGCTGTTTCTGACATACTCAAACAACCCCATCTGGCACCAACAACCATTCCACAGTCAAAGTTACTTAGGTCGCATTCCTTTCCCATTGTGATTATTGGCCTGAACAACAATTGAACCTCTTGACCATGTCTGCATGCTTTTATGCATTGTGTTGCTGCCACATGATCGGCTAATTATATATTTGCAGGTGTATACCCAATAAAAAGGCCATTACAAAGCAACCAATATATTTTAACAACTGTAATTCATTCAAACAAAAACCACAACTTATTTTTACCAGCAGTCTAATTCTCTTAATGATTACAATGAGCTCTCTGTACTGGCACTGGGTTATTCTCTAGGGAAGATTCAGTAGGTGAAGGCTGTGCCACACCTGTTCAGCAACAGTTCAGATATAGGCCAATTCACTGGCCAATCTATGTCAATCTTGGAGGAAGGAATATTCTATTATTTATTAGAGTGCCAGTCTCATAATTAGGTAACTCGGTGGTCATCATTAGTAATAGCTTATTGTGTCTTGCACAAAGACACCAATGCACAATGCGCAGGATCGGAAAAAGCTGCAGAGGATTATAAACTCAATCAGCTCCATCATGGGTACAAGCCTCCCCACCAACAAGGACATCTACAAAAGGTGATGCCACAAGAAGACGACATCCAACATTAAAGACCCTCACTGCTCAGGGCATGCCCTCTTCTCATTCTCTTCTGATCAGAAAGCAGGTACAGGAGCCAAAAGATGCACACTCTACATTTTAGGAACAGCTTCTTCCTCTCCATCCTCAGATTTCTGAATGGTCCATGAACCCGTGAACACTACCTCACTATTTTGGTCTCGTTTTGCACTACGTATTTATTTGTTATATATTTCTCATTGTAACTTGTAGCATTTTTTTATTGTGTTACACTTGTGCTGCAACACAGCAAATTTCACGACATTTGTCATGATAATAAACTTGAGTCTAATTTTGATTCTCATTCTCATTCACATGTTCACTTGGATCCCAATCTGTAGCAATAATAGTATGCGTGAACCCATGATTGTTCTCAGTACCAGTATGGTCGACACTATATCATACCAAGATCTTGGGGTGATTTTGTTCAATACTTAATATTCTTCAGATGTGTCCTTCAATACACAGATTTTTGGTGATTGTTGATCAGAATGCTCTCAGACAATCCCTTATTGGAACTCTCCAGGAGGAAGTGACATCCCCAGGCAGGAAACATGCTGCAGCGTTAAGAAACAGTCCAAAAGGAGCATCTGTAAAGAGATAAAACTAGTTATTGATTATATAGAGACCATAGAACTGATTGTTTTCTTGCAAAAATAAGTATCAGAATTATAGATGGAACCATTCAGATAAAAAATGTCATTAGCTCTTGGTTCTACACCTCAACAAGGCCAAAGTTTTCAACATGTTGCTCTTCTGCAACAATTTTATTTCTGGTTCTAGTTTCAGGATGTTTTAAATTTTATTTTTTAAATTATATTGCCCTTATTCTGTCAGGGTCTTTGGATCTTTGGGGGCAAGTGGTTGAGAGATTAATTGGCCGCTGTTCATTGGTAGATGGTTTATTATTGTCATATGTACCAAGATAGAACAAAAAGATTTTGTTTGCATACCATTCACATCGATTATTCCATGTATGTACATTGAGGTAGTATATGAAAAAATGAAACCAGGTGCAGAATATAGTGTTACAACTACAGAGAAAGAGCATTGCAGATTGACAAATAAAGTGCAACTGTCATGACCAAGATTTCAAGAGTTGGTCATTAACATACAAGGGGTGCATTCAAGAATCTGATAACAGTAGGATAGAAGTTGTCCTTGAGTCTAGTATTCTCAAGATTTTGTATCTTCAACCTGATGGGAGGAGGGAGAAGAGAGAATATCAGGGTAACAAGGGTCACTGATTACTTTGGCTGCTTTCCAGAGGCAGTGCAATCACAGACAGAGTGATTGGAGGGGTGGCTGCTTTGTGTATTGGTCTGGGCTATGTCCACAGCCTTCTGCATTTCTTTTCCCGCGATCTTGGGCAGTGCAGTCACCATACCAAGTTGTGACGCCTCAAGATAGTTGTGATACTGCGATATTGTGTTCATGTAAAATTTGATTCAATTATCACTTACCAGCTTGTATTCCTTTTTCCCCACTCCCTCCCCCCACCCCCATATTCTTATTCTGGCTTCCTGTCCCATTCCTTTCCAGTTCTGATGAAGGAACTCGACCCGAAACATCAACTATTTGTTTCTGTCCATAGAACCTGGCTGTAGCTTCTGAACGAAACCGCAGTAGAAGTTGGAGAAGCCCATGAAGTGCTCTATCTGTTTGAGGGTATATGAATGGGGCCATTCAATGACAGTACACGCTTTCTCTGAGCCAATAGTTATGCCATGGAGAGAAAAAATGTAACCCAGGGAGAAAATGACTGGGGTGTGGAACTGATTTTTTTTTTCTAATTTGCAGAGTATTTGGTTTTCTAGGAAACGCTGAAAGACTGAATGGACATGGCAGATATGGCTTTCAGGGTTCTTGGAAAAGATGAGGATGTTATCAAGGTAGATGAACACACACCTATGTAGCACATCTTGGAGGATCTTGTTAATGAAAGCTTAGAAAATTGCTTGACTTTTGGCAGGTCCAAAGGCTGTCACAACCACAGACAATACTGTAGGTTTGGCTTGTGAATATTCATGTTCCAGCTAATTACTGTTACATTATGGAAACGTTCCAAAGCACAAATCCATGGTCTCACAAGACTAACTGATGCCTATATGGTAGTATTTAACTCCTTCTTTTTCACTGTAGCCTTGTCGAGACTTGAGCAAAGCACAGCAACATTACATTCAAAAGATTCTTACCTTCAAAAGAAGACTATCGTTTTGACTGATGCTGGAAGCGAGCAGTATTCATTTAGTATTGGATATTGCTTTCAGCTGCAGTGTTGGCATTTAACTTTCTGTTTGAGAATTTTAGTTAACGCCCCAGTATGCATAACATTTATTGTTTTCCTTTCCCTTAAAAATTCTGCCAAGTTCTCATTAGTCGACTGGCTTCAGTGTCTGTATGTCTGTCTGCACTTGGCCTCGGAGAGGGTTGGTACCCGGGAGGAGGTCAATCGCAGTCACGTGTCTGTGCTGCAGTGAGTGGCTGGCTTCTCTTTTTAATGAAGGTGATGGCTAAATTGTGATATTCCTGTGGGAGTTTGGTGAGGTCGAAGGTTTCATCCATTCCCACGGGTTTACGGTCTGAAGTCAACTGAGATTGCAGGCAGGTAGTCCGATAGGTGGGTCCCCAACTCAGCAGTGCAGAATAACCAGGCAAATTGAGGGTTGTGAGTGGAGAGCCAGAATGTGAAGAGTGTTGGGTGAGTCGCTCAATAAGAATTGGGTGGACAAGCTGTAATCTCTGCCACTCAGGTGCACAGGACTTGTGCACTTCCTGACAATTCCAAACTCCAAGGGACTTCTATCAATGGCCTTGACATTGAAGGTGTGAGAGATAAGCTCAGAAGGGAGTGCAATCTGCACACAGAGTCTGATCCAGACAGTTTTCTGTTGTGCCAGAATCCAGCAGAGCTTTCTGTGCATGTAGAGGAACAGAGTGTGGAGGATGACAGAGAGAATGTGATGAGCTATGGTGCTGGAACAAGGGGCCAGGAAGAGCTTTCCAGATAGAAACCCCCTTGTCTCTGCCTGGACACCATTTCCTGGGCACAGTGTGCATTCTGTGGTCAGCTGCTCCAAAGCAGGTGTACATGTTGTTTCTTCAACGGCGCTCATACTCAGTGGGGGTTAAGGGAACTTTCCCTAATTGCATGGGTTCTGGAGGGTCCTTGTAGCATGAAATGGTTCTGGGAATGGAAATGGGGCTTTGGCTGACGACCCGGAGGGTTGTGCCATAAGATGTTTGCCAATACAGAGAGCCGGAGTGATGAGGTACTCGAGGTCCTTGGGCATCTCCTAGGTGGACAGCTCATATTTCAAGTGATCCAAGAGGCCATGACGGTAATGACCCAGTTGTACTCCTGCACTCCACCATGAGGGTCCTGTGTAATCCAGTACTGAGCGTGAACCTTCAAACAAGTGAAGTATCAGACCCGCTGTCTCCCTTCCACTTCCTGAATGGTCGAAAACCCATCACATCTCGGTGGTCAAATCCTCAGATTTGCTGCAAGCGATGGCTTTATTGTTTGAGTTAGCAGTGGTGCAGGTCAGTGCTCACCCAGTCAAGAGAGAGACGAGAACGCAGTCCGTAGAATACAGGGACAGCTGGAATTCACGTGTTCGACATACGGGGGCGGGAAGTTGCAGCATCCGGTTGGAGATCTGTCAAAGCATTCCAGCATGGGAATTCAGGGCTCAGATGGAGAAGGTTGACAAGTGTGGAATTGCCGCACTAAGGCAGAGTTGGATAATAATGACAGACAGATGGTCAACGGTTTTTTGCTGCTTTTGGCTCGTGCCAGCAGGTGACTTCCTTTAGGTGAGCATACTCTATCTGGTCAATCAGTGGTTCTCTCATCCTTTCAGGAAACATAAAAGAGGCTTGACCCAAAAGCAGAGCAGCAGGGACAGCTTAGCAGTGAACAATGACTATAATATGACACCACAAAATAGCAAGCCATGAGGAGCCACAAAACAAGAGAAAACTGAAACTAAGCACAACAGTAGCAAGATAAAGTTTAGACTTGGAGCAACTGGTTGAGAACAACTGGTTTGATGAGAGAACAAGGACTACAGCTGAGAACAGTCATTTATAGGCTGCAGATGATGAGCCTGGAATGAACAGCAGGTGAATCCTATCAGCTGGGCTGAGGCTAGGAGGTATTCATGGGAGCAGGACTATGATGTTTGTTAGATCTTGTATATCAGAAAAATAAATTGAGGGTGGGTGAGGACCTTGGGGCCGAGTCTGCCAGGGAGTGTTGGAACTAACACAATGCGTGCCCCATGTGGGATTTTGTTCAGTGGCACTCTCACGCTCTTTGAGGTGCTCTGCAACATCAAAAGGTACAATATAATTTCAAACTGTTATAATACAATTCCTTTCTACATACTGTAGAACATAGAACATTTCTATGTTTTTAGCATAGTAAAAGGCCATTCAGCCCACAATGTTGCATTGAACTAATTAAGCTAATCATACTTCACCCCTTCTTCCTGCACGTGGCCCATATCCCTCCATTCTCCACATATTCATGTGCCTATCAAAGAATCTCTTAAATGGTGGCATCTGTTAGTCTCGCAAGACCATGGATCTGTGCCTGGAAAATCTTGCTTCAGGAATGTCCTCTCCAGAGCGTAGGCCTAGGCAAGGTTGTATGGAAGACTGGCAGTTGCCCATGCAGCAAGTCTCCCCTCTCCATGGCATCGATGTTGTCCAAGGGAAGGGCAAGGGCCGATACAGCTTGGTACCTTTGTCGTCGCAGGAGTTGCCAGAACGAGGTTGAAGGCAACGACGGACCGCCTTAGAGACTCCAGCTCTGGATTTGTCCTCAGGGTTTACTCCTGAAGCCTTTCCCATGAGTGGGTATGGCCGCAAGGCAGCGGAGGTTTGAAATCAGAGTTTTCCCTCTCTTAGATGGACTGCCTTCCCAGGCTGATGAGCTCCATCTACCCAAAAATCTCTTAAATACTTCTACCTTATCTACCACCACCAGACCTGGGAGCACATTCAAAGTATCCACCGCTCTGTGTGTGGGGGTAAAAAAAGCTTACACTACATATCTCCTTTGAAATTTCCCCCTCTCAACTTAAATGAGTGCCCTCTCATAATAGACATTTCAAACCTGGGAAAAGGATACTGTTGTCTTCCTTAATCATGCCTTACATAGTTTTATAAATATCTATCTGGTCTTTCTACAGCCTCCATCACTCCGGAGAAAACTACCCTAATTTATCCAACCTTTCCTAATGCAGCACATGCCCTCCAATCTAGGTAGCATCCTGGTGAGCTTCTTCCGAGGAAAGACATTCTTGCCATGGAGGGAGAACAAAGAAGGTTCACCAGATTGATTCCTGGGATGGCAGGTTTTTCATATGATGAAAGACTGGATCGACTAGGCTTATATTCTCTGGAATTTAGAAGATTCAGGGGGGATCTTATTGAAATGTATAAAATCCGTCCCCCTAGGATTCAAGTGTAACCCGTCCTTTTTGTACAGGTCACGCCTGCGCCAAAAGAGGTCCCAATGATCCAAAAACTTGAATCCCTGCCTCCTGCTCCAATCCCTCAGCCACGCATTTATCCTCCACCTCATCCCAGTGAGATGGAGGAACTGGGCGAAATACATGTTAGTAGGGAAGTGGTGTTAGGTAAATTGAAGGGATTAAAGGCAGATAAATCCCCAGGGCCAGATGGTCTGCATCCCAGAGTGCTTAAGGAAGTAGCCCAAGAAATAGTGGATGCATTAGTGATAATTTTTCAAAACTCATTAGATTCTGGACTAGTTCCTGAGGATTGGAGAGTGGCTAATGTAACCCCACTTTTTAAAAAAGGAGGGAGAGAGAAACCGGGAATTATAGACCGGTTAGCCTGACGTCGGTGGTGGGGAAACTGCTGGAGTCAGTTATCAAAGATGTGATAACAGCACATTTGGAAAGCAGTGAAATCATCGGACAAAGTCAGCATGGATTTGTGAAAGGAAAATCATGTCTGACGAATCTCATAGAATTTTTTGAGGATGTAACTAGTAGAGTGGATAGGGGAGAACCAGTGGATGTGGTATATTTGGATTTTCAAAAGGCTTTTGACAAGGTCCCACACAGGAGATTAGCGTGCAAACTTAAAGCACACAGTATTGGGGGTAAGGTATTGATGTGGATAGAGAATTGGTTAGCAGACAGGAAGCAAAGAGTGGGAATAAACGGGACCTTTTCAGAATGGCAGGCAGTGACTAGTGGGGTACCGCAAGGTTCAGTGCTGGGACCCCAGTTGTTTACAATATATATTAATGACTTGGATGAGGGAATTAAATGCAGCATCTCCAAGTTTGCGGATGACACGAAGCTGGGTGGCAGTGTTAGCTGTGAGGAGGATGCTACGAGGATGCAGGGTGACTTGGATAGGTTGGGTGAGTGGGCAAATTCATGGCAGATGCAATTTAATGTGGATAAATGTGAAGTTATCCACTTTGGTGGCAAAAATAGGAAAACAGATTATTATCTGAATGGTGGCCGATTAGAAAAAAGGGAGGTGCAACGAGACCTGGGTGTCATTATGCACCAGTCATTGAATGTGGGCATGCAGGTACAGCAGGCGGTGAAAAAGGCAAATAGTATGCTGGCATTTATAGCGAGAGGATTCGAGTACAGGAGCAGGGAGGTACTACTGCAGTTGTACAAGGCCTTGGTGAGACCACACCTGGAGTATTGTGTGCAGTTTTGGTCCCCTAATCTGAGGAAAGACATCCTTGCCATAGAGGGAGTACAAAGAAGGTTCACCAGATTGATTCCTGGGATGGCAGGACTTTCATATGAAGAAAGACTGGATGAACTAGGCTTGTACTCGTTGGAATTTAGAAGATTCAGGGGGGATCTTATTGAAATGTATAAAATCCGTCCCCCTAGGATTCAAGTGTAACCCGTCCTTTTTGTACAGGTCACGCCTGCGCCAAAAGAGGTCCCAATGATCCAAAAACTTGAATCCCTGCCTCCTGCTCCAATCCCTCAGCCACGCATTTATCCTCCACTTCATCCCAGTGAGATGGAGGAACTGAGCGAAATACATGTTAGTAGGGAAGTGGTGTTAGGTAAATTGAAGGGATTAAAGGCAGATAAATCCCCAGGGCCAGATGGTCTGCATCCCAGAGTGCTTAAGGAAGTAGCCCAAGAAATAGTGGATGCATTAGTGATAATTTTTCAAAACTCATTAGATTCTGGACTAGTTCCTGAGGATTGGAGGGTGGCTAATGTAACCCCACTTTCTAAAAAAGGAGGGAGAGAGAAACCGGGAATTATAGACCGGTTAGCCTGACGTCGGTGGTGGGGAAACTGCTGGAGTCAGTTATCAAAGATGTGATAACAGCACATTTGGAAAGCAGTGAAATCATCGGACAAAGTCAGCATGGATTTGTGAAAGGAAAATCATGTCTGACGAATCTCATAGAATTTTTTGAGGATGTAACTAGTAGAGTGGATAGGGGAGAACCAGTGGATGTGGTATATTTGGATTTTCAAAAGGCTTTTGACAAGGTCCCACACAGGAGATTAGCGTGCAAACTTAAAGCACACAGTATTGGGGGTAAGGTATTGATGTGGATAGAGAATTGGTTAGCAGACAGGAAGCAAAGAGTGGGAATAAACGGGACCTTTTCAGAATGGCAGGCAGTGACTAGTGGGGTACCGCAAGGTTCAGTGCTGGGACCCCAGTTGTTTACAATATATATTAATGACTTGGATGAGGGAATTAAATGCAGCATCTCCAAGTTTGCGGATGACACGAAGCTGGGTGGCAGTGTTAGCTGTGAGGAGGATGCTACGAGGATGCAGGGTGACTTGGATAGGTTGGGTGAGTGGGCAAATTCATGGCAGATGCAATTTAATGTGGATAAATGTGAAGTTATCCACTTTGGTGGCAAAAATAGGAAAACAGATTATTATCTGAATGGTGGCCGATTAGAAAAAAGGGAGGTGCAACGAGACCTGGGTGTCATTATGCACCAGTCATTGAATGTGGGCATGCAGGTACAGCAGGCGGTGAAAAAGGCAAATAGTATGCTGGCATTTATAGCGAGAGGATTCGAGTACAGGAGCAGGGAGGTACTACTGCAGTTGTACAAGGCCTTGGTGAGACCACACCTGGAGTATTGTGTGCAGTTTTGGTCCCCTAATCTGAGGAAAGACATCCTTGCCATAGAGGGAGTACAAAGAAGGTTCACCAGATTGATTCCTGGGATGGCAGGACTTTCATATGAAGAAAGACTGGATGAACTAGGCTTGTACTCGTTGGAATTTAGAAGATTGAGGGGGGATCTGATTGAAACATATAAAATCCTAAAGGGATTGGACAGGCTAGATGCAGGAAGATTGTTCCCGATTTTGGGGAAGTCCAGAATGAGGGGTCACAGTTTGAGGATAAAGGGGAAGCCTTTTAGAACTGGGATTAGGAAAAACTTCTTCACACAGAGAGTGGTGAATCTGTGGAATTCTCTGCCACAGGAAACAGTTGAGGCCAGTTCATTGGCTATATTTAAGAGGGAGTTAGGTATGGCCCTTGTGGCTAAAGGGATCGGGGGTATGGAGAGAAGGCAGGTACAGGGTTCTGAGTTGGATGATCAGCCATGATCATACTGAATGATGGTGCAGGCTCGAAGGGCCGAATGGCCTACTCGGGTACCTATTTTCTATGTTTCTGTATCTTCTCCAAAGCTTCCAAATTTCTCCTATATTGGGGAGACCGGAATTGAAAGTATTACTCGAGATGTGGTCTAACCAGAGAAAGATTAGCTTTATTTGTCACAGGTACAATGAAACACGTCATGTCATTGTCACATGTCATTTTTGCATCAATGATCAACACTGTTTGAGGAATATGATGGTGCACCCTGCAAGCATAACCATGCCTTCTGTGCCAACATAACACACTCAATTTATTAACCCTAACTCTACATCTCTGGAATGTGGGATGAAACCAGAGATCCCGGAAGAAACATGGGGAGAATGTATAGACAGCAGCAGGAATCAAATTCCAATTGGTGATTGATGGTACTGTTAAGTAATTATGCTAACCACTATTATGTTACTGAACTGTGTTATTTGCAGTTTTGTAAACTTGCAATGTAATTCATGACTCTTGACAAAGAAAGGCAAGCATAACATGGACCTTGTTCACTACCCTGTCAACTTGTGTGGCCACTTTTAGGAAGTAACTGGTTAATAATTGTCCAGGACTAAACAGCTCTTCTGAGGCTTGGTTAAATGAAAATGGAAGGGAATATTATTTGTGTGTCACAACAGGATGATGGGAGTTTAGACTGCCATGGGCTATTTCATGTTTGAGTAAGCAGGGGCGGTTATGTTTTTCTTTACTTCAAAAAATCTTGGAAGAAAATCAAAAAGGAAGATATTGTAGGAGTCTAAGCACTGACAAATGTTGTAATAAAAAGCAGTGATTTGATGTTCAGAGAGAACAACATTGGAAAGAACACATCTGTGGGCTGTGACCGTCACATAACCAAGCCAAAGGGAAGTGTTGTTCTCCATGGACTAAACCCCCATGTTAACCAGCGCCTCCGTGTCTAGAACAATATGGGAATTCGTAAAGCCCTTTAGAGCAGTTTTGACCTTTTGATATTAGGCCCATTTCCAAGTCAACTGACGTAGGCCTCATGGCATGGTCATAAGTTCTGTTATATTTCTAAGAAAGTGACCCTAGGATTTTTATTCATATGGGCGGTAGAAAAATAATGTCCAATATACACGCAATATCAGTATTGTTGTAACAGTTTGTACTGAGATTGGAATAATACATGTGCTTTCTAGATATACAAACATGACATTTGATGTTTTTGCAGCAATGAAGATTTTCATATAAATTACAAACCAAATGTTCAATTATTTGTGTATGAAATTACTGAATTAAGTGAGATTATTTTGGCGATATGCTTACTGTGTGAGTTTGGTTCAGTTAGTTGGAAATTCACTATAGGACGAACGTGGAAACTTTAGAGAGGGTGCAGGGGAGATTTACCAGGATGCTGCCTGGATTGGAGAGCATGTTATATGAGGATAGATTGAGCCAGCTGGGGCTTTTCACTTTGGAGTGAAGGAGGGTGAGAGTTAACTTGTTAGTGGTGTACAAGATGATAAGAGGCATAGACTGAATGGATAGCCAGAAGCTTTTTCCTGAGGGTGATATGGCTAATACCAGGAGCCATGATTTTAAGGTGACCAGAGGGAAGTATGGAAGGGGGGGGTGGGGAATGACAGAGGTAAGTTATTTATACGGAGAGTGATGAGTGCACAGGTGTGATGATAGAGGCAGATACATTGGGAATATTTAAGAATCTCTTAGGTAAGCCCATGGATGATTGAAAAATGAAGGGCTATGTAGGAGGGAAGGGTCAGATAAATCACGAGTAGGTTAAAAGTTCAGCACAACATTGTTGGCCGAAGGGCCTGTATTGTGCTGTAGTGCTGTAGTGCTCTATGTCGGGCCATTCATGGGCTATGCTGACAGGACCTCTGTGGTGGTTCAAAGAACAGCGTTTGCAAACTTAATATTTTTATAGCAAAAGATACAATGGAAATGTGAGTATAAATTTCTTTGTACAAATACTGCTTATGAGTTGGAACTCATTGCTATTTAAGGAAATGAAATCAGTCTATCAGAATCAGAAGCAGGTTTAGTATCACAGGAATATGTTACAAAAATTATTAACTTAGCAGCAATAGTACAATGCAATACAAAATAATATAGAAAAAAGTAAATCATTTCCAGTATACATTTATATTAAATAGTTAAATTAAGAATAGTGCAAAAACAGACATTAAAACAAGTAAATGAGTCGTGTTCATGGGCCCAATGTCTATTTAAGAATCGGATGGCTGAGGGAAAGGATTCCACAAAGGCAGGACTGACTGTTTTTCTTTTATACAGATGGTGGTTATATGGAATGAGCTGCCAGAGGAAGTGGTTTATGCAGGTACAGTACAATTAAAAAAAAGTGTGATATGAGAGGTTTAGATGTGCCAAATGCAGGATACAGTGAACAGCTTTGTTTGTATGCCATTCAGACAGATCATTCCAATAATTCTTTTCCAGAAATCACTCAGCTAGTCACCTGGAAGACGAGCATGATAACTTTAAGCTGGCAATCTTCACCATCACCTCACTCAGTTTTCCTCAAGAGAGGCTCTGAGCTGCATCGTTATTACAACACTGAGAGTCAACTACACTAGGAAGATACCTGCTTGACTTGTCGAGTCACTTTGTCGAACCAGCCAGCCCATCTCAGTCCTCTGCTCTTCTCTGAAGGTCCGCAAATTTTGTTGTCATCAAGTATTTATCTGAAGGTCACAACTGACTCTGCATCCAGAACACTTTCGGACTACACATTGTGGATCAGAACCGTTGACAACAAAAAAAAAACACTATTCTCTTACATCATTCCAGGATCTTTTTGCTTTACATCCGGTTAGTCAATCAGTTAAAATGTCACCAGTTAGTCTGAGGATTCATGGCTGCATCTGGACCAAAGTTCCAGCATTTATTGAAAGAACTACTAATTTAGAATATCAGGTATATCTTGTGTGACCCAAAACTAAAGTTCATTGCTGAGATGACCAGATGATAACTGCTATTTATGTAGCACCTTTAATGTGAAAAAACACATACTTCCTGAGTCAGACAGGAAGTATCATGGACTATATTACGTTAGAAGTAGATTTGGCTGGTACACTGAATATTGGTGTCAATTCTTTAATGTCTTCCATGTTGTCGAGAGTAAAAATGTGATCTGTGAAATAATATGCAATTAAAAGAGAAATTAGTTTTGAAAGATGCATTGGCCTAAAAAAGAAGAAAGAGTGTCTCCCTTTTCTCATATGTGAGAAAAGACTTGAGGGAACATTTTCTGAATGAATTGCTTTTTTTTCTTTAGGAACACCAGCTCTTTATAATACCCTGTTACAGGCAAGTCACATTTTCTGATGAAGAATATTTCCCTACTCAAAATGTATTTGGTTTCCAACTTTGCCTATTTGTAATGACCTGAGACATTATCCATTTGCCTTTCTCCCTTGGCAGATGCTGCCTAACCTCCTGAGTGAAGACATCAAATTGAATCTGTAGAAATGAGTAGAATCAAGTTGACAACATTCCCACCTGATCTTTGTGTTTTCAATTCATTTATCCCTCACTTTATACTGAACACAAACACCAATCATTTTTGTTATGATGTCCAGAATAATCAGAAGTTTGTTAAGCATTCTTATAGACATAGACTCCTCTCAAGAAATTATGTTTTATGGTTGACAGAAGGAATTAATGCTCTGAATCTCCCCAAAATTGCATAGTTACGGCAAAATATATCTGCAAATATACCTCCTGTGGAAGCCAGTTTCCATCCAAACGCTCAAAATAAAGATTCAGAACATTAGCATTCACCCTACAATCTGAAGCCTTTCCACATACTCATGTTCTCTAGGAAAGGAGATACATCCAGATATTTACTGTACCTTAAACCACACAACTTCGTCCAAATGAAAACCCACCTACAACAGTGCCATTTATCACTCTCTTGTAGCAGTGGGTACAAAGCAAATCAAACTGTCTTGTGTTTACACAAAAAAAACCACAGCATTGTCTGAGCCAGCATGGCCTTATGGAACAGATTAGTTTTAAATCTGGATAATAATAATAATGGGAAATTAAGCCAACTTGAAGCTAACTGGTTCATTTTCCTGTCAATCAAATTTAGTCCTACATCTGTTGTTAAGTGACTAAGTATGTACATTTTTTACAATTTATTTGCATCTTCACTCAATTAATTTTTTCTGAAAAAATTGCTCAGCTTTATTTGTGAGAACTTATTGCAGCTCCTGTCTCTTCCAAGCTTTCAGCAGACTGTTTATTATGTAAATTAACTTTGTTAGCTACTCAATATGCTGATGTTCATTAGCCAGATAGCCCACCCACTTCCAACTCTTAGATGATAAAGTTCTGTCAATAAACACTCCAGAGTAATTAAAAAACAATGACCAATTAAATCATATAAACTTGTTTTGCACTTTATTCAGTTTTTCTCCACATTGAGGTGAATAAACCATGGAATGGAGAAACAAGCAACCTGCTGGAGGAACTGAGCTGGTCAAGCAGCATCTATAGGGGTGAAAGAATTGTCGATATTTTGGGGAAGAAACCATGAACCAGTCCTGATGCAGGGTTCTGACCTCAAATACTGACAATCCCTTTCCTCCCAGCGATGCGGCTTGACCTGCTGATTTCCTGCGGCGGTTTATTGGTTGCTCCCGGTTCAAGCATCTGCCGTCTTCTGTCAACAGTGGAATGGGCCTGGACCAGGGACCCAAATTGGCCAGTCATTCCCACTGATCTAAAAACCAAAACACGAGGAAATCTGCAGATGCTGAAAATTCAAGCAACACACATCAAAGTTGCTGGTGAACGCAGCAGGTCAGGCAGCATCTCTAGGAAGAGGTACAGACGAAGGGTCTCGGCCCAAAACGTCGATTGTACCTCTTTCTAGAGATGCTGCCTGGCCTGCTGCATTCACCAGCAACTTTGATGTGTGTTGGTTGATCTAAAAACCAACCATGTGAGACAAGCAACTTTTGTTAATTATCAGCATGACTGGCAAAGAAATCCTTGCTCAAAAATCTGCACTGTCAGCACTTTAAGCAATTTAAACCATTTTTATAATCCTATTTATTTGTACTTATATACATTTTATTCCCTATCAGTCTTTCTAACTTAATTTTTATATAATCCTTTATTCTGTATAATAGTTAAATGTTTTTTTTTGTTGAACTTGGAGCCAACGCAGCACAGCAATTTCCTAATATATGTTTAAATGTGCATGTATGGTGAATAAAGTTGATGCTCAACAAAATCCTAACATCACAGGTGAGTACTCACTTCTAACCTCAGGACTACAGCATGTTATTGACTGCACCTAAGGAGGAATGATAGACCACTAATCATTCCAGACAATAATTGGTATGGGAAATAAACTGCACGAGTGCTTGCTTTCTTCAGATTTAAACATAGAATCTATAAGAAGAAATCTGATGCTGAAATCAGTTTGTATTTACATTGTATGTTCAATCGTAGAACTAAAAAAGATGTGTGCACTAATGATTCAAGGTTCAAGGTCATTTATTGTCATTCTTCAGGACACGAGTGTAAGGGAGAATGAAATGATTTTTAGACCATAAGACAAGACAAAGAAGCAGAAGTCGGCCATTCAGCCCATCGAGTCTGCTCCGCCATTTTATCATGAGCTGATCCATTCTCCCATTTAGTCCCAGTCCCCCACCTTCTCACCATAACCTTTGATGCCCTGGCTACTCAGATACCTATCAATCTCTGCCTTAAATACACCCAGTGACTTAGCCTCCCTGCTGCCCGTGGCAACAAATTCCATAGATTCACCACCCTCTGACTAAAAAAATTTCTTCGCATTTCTGTTCTGAATGGGCGCCCTTCAATCCTTAAGTCATGCCCTCTCGTTCTAGACTCCCTCATCATGGGAAACAACTTTGCCACATCCACTCTGTCCATGCCTTTCAACATTCGAAATGTTTCTATGAGGTCTCCCCTCATTCTTCTAAACTCCAAGGAATACAGTCCAAGAGCGGATAAAGGTTCCTCATATGTTAACCCTCTCATTCCCGGAATCATTCTAGTGAATCTTCTCTGTACCCTCTCCAACGTCAGCACATCCTTTCTTAAATAAGGAGACCAAAACTGCCCACAGTACTCCAAGTGAGGTCTCACCAGCGCCTTATAGAGCCTCAACATCACATCCCTGCTCCTATACTCTATTCCTCTAGAAATGAATGCCAACATTGCATTTGCCTTCTTCACTACCGACTCAGGCTGGAGGTTAACCTTAAGGGTATCCTGTACGAGGACTCCCAAGTCCCATTGCATCTTAGAACTTTGAATTCTTTCCCCATTTAAATAATAGTCTGCCCATTTATCTCTTCTGCCAAAGCGCATAACTATACACTTTCCAATATTGTATTTCATTTGCCACTTCTTTGCCCATTCTTCCAATCTATCCAAGTCTCTCTGCAGACTCTCCATTTCTTCAGCACTACCGGCCCCTCCACCTATCTTCGTATCGTCAGCAAGCTTAGCCACAAAGCCATCTATTCCATAATCCAAATTGTTGATGTAAAATGTAAAAAGAAGTGGACCCAACACGGACCCCTGTGGGACACCACTGGTAACCGGCAGCCAACCAGAATAGGATCCCTTTATTCCCACTCCCTGTTTCCTGCCAATCAGCCAACGCGCTATCCACGTATGTAACTTTCCCGTAATTCCATGGGCTCTTATCTTGTTAAGTAGCCTCATGTGTGGCACCTTGTCAAAGGCCTTCTGAAAATCCAAATATACAACACCCACTGCATCTCCCTTGTCCAGCCTACTGGCAATTTCCTCAAAAAATTGTAATAGGTTTGTCAGGCAGGATTTTCCTTTAAGGAATCCATGCTGAGTTCTGCCTATCTTGTCATATGCCTCCAGGTACTCTGTAACCTCATCCTTGACAATCGACTCCAACAACTTCTCAACCACCAATGTCAAGCTAACAGGTCTATAATTTCCCTTTTGCTTCCTTGCCCCCTTCTTAAATAGTGGAGTGACATTTGCAATCTTCCAGTCCTCCGGAACCATGCCAGAATCTATCGACTTTTGAAAGATCATTGCTAATGCCTCCGCAATCTCCACAGCTACTTCCCTCAGAACACGAGGGTGCATTCCATCTGGTCCGGGAGATTTATCCACCTTTAGACTATGCAGCTTCCTGAGTACTTTCTCTGTCGTAATTGTGACTGTGCACACTTCTCTTCCCTGCCACCCTTGAGTGTCCGGTATACTGCTGATGTCTTCCTCAGTAAAGACTGATGCAAAATACTCGTTCAGTTCCTCCGCCATCTCCTTATCTCCCATTACAATTTCTCCAGCATCAATTTCTATCGGTCCTATATCTACTCTCACCTGTCTTTTACTCTTTATATACTTGAAAAAGCTTTTAGTATCCTCTTTGATATTATTTGCTAGCTTCCTTTCATAGTTAATCTTTTCGTTCTTAATGACCTTCTTAGTTTCCTTTTGTAAGCTTTTAAAAATTTCCCAATCCTCTGTCTTCCCACTAATTTTTGCTTCCTTGTATGCCCTCTCCTTTGCTTTAACTTTGGCTTTGACTTCTCTTGTCAACCACGGTTGCACCCTTTTTCCATTTGAAAATTTCTTCTATTTTGGAATATACCTGTCTTGCACCTTCCTCACTTCTCGCATAAACTCCAGCCACTGCTGCTCTGCCGTCTTTCCTGCCAGTGTCCCCTTCCAGTCAACTTTGGCCAGGTCCTCCCTCATGCCACGGTAACTTCCTTTACTCCACTGAAATACCGACACATCAGATTTCGGCTTCTCTTTTTCAAATTTCACAGTGAACTCAGTCATGTTATGATCACTGTCTTCTAAGGGTTCCTTCACCTCAATCTCTCTAATCACCTCCGGTTCATTACACAATACCCAATCCAGTACAGCCGATCCCCTAGTGGGCTCAACAACAAGCTGTTCTAAAAAGCCATCTCGCAGACATTCTACAAGTTCTCTCTCTTGAGATCCAGTGCCGACCTGATTTTCCCAATCCACTCACATGGTAAAATCCCCCACAATTATCAAAACACTGCCCTTCTGACAAGCCTTTTCTATTTCCTGTTGTAATTTGTAGTCCACATCACTGCAGCTGTTTTACTCCAGATAAAAACAACAATAAACATTAAGAATGCAATAAAAAAAACAAAGCACAATATATATTAATATAATTGCATTCTTATAAAACAATGTAAAAGTAACTGTTGTAGACACAGACTGACTGTATGTACATAAAGTGATGCTAGGTGAGGATGGTGGGGTGGGTTACTGGATGGAGGTGTTGTTTAGTCTGATTTCCATTTCCCAACTACGTCCATCACAGCTAAAATTAAGCTATTTGGGATACTTCCATGTTGTTACTTTTACAGACGTAATTTGAGGACTGGTAGTTTATAATATTTCCTTCAATTGTTCTGCTGGTAGTTTTTATACCTTATGAGAGTTTTTGCCCTATAATTTCAGACAATGAACTCTACAACCCAAAACTGAGTGAAAGCAGATGTTCTCCCTTCTTATCCTTAAATATGGATAAATAGAAAAAATGGAAGTCATCCATCATGCTATCAAGGAATGCTGGTTTCTTCTGTCGTACAGTATAGGCTTATAGTTTTGTGTACCTCAGCTAAACTTTACTCTAGGTCTCACAATCTACCTCATTGTTGCCTTGCTCTTTATCAGCTGCCTGTACTGTACTTTTTCTGTAACTCCTTTTTATTCATTCCATTACCTTTTTCCATTTGTACTATCCAGTGCATTGTTGTAATGACACTATTGTAATGAACTGATGTGAATGGATGCCATGAAAAACAATATTTTTCATTGTACCTCGGTACAAGTGACAATAAAAAATAATTCCAATTCCAAACCAAAGGCAAATCCCAGACTTGGCAGCCTCTCATCATAACTACAATTATTGACTGCTGGCAACAGCTTCATAAATTTCCTCTTCATCCTCACCAGAGACCTAAAGTGGCCCATTGAACTAACAGCCAATGCTGTTCAGTCACTTGAAGCAAGCAGATTTAGTCGATTATCTATATGACTGGGAGAGAAATCCTTGCTCAACAAAGTTCTACTAACATCACAATATGTATGGAATTCTAACTTCTAACCTCAAAACTACAGCACGTTATTGACTGTATCTCAGAAGGAACCTTAATTCTCTTCAGAATGCACACATCTTTCCAGTAAAGCGGAGACCATAACTGTGCTTAACAGCAAAGTCAGAAAAATGTACATCGAGACTGGATAATTAGACAAGAAATGATACTGAACCTAGAAAAGATACAATAAGGTAGGTGACTAAAACTTGGCCTAGCTCTGTAATGAAGAAAGATAATTGTTGAGCTTTGGGACCAGGAGACACCTGTGAACCCTCACAGCCATACATGGGAAATATAAACAGAAAATATTAAAAACACTCAGCAGGTCAGTCAGTATCTGTCTAAAGAGAAGCAAGTAATAGTTGAGTCATTGGTCAGACCACTTCTGGAGTCTTCTGTGCAGTTTTGTGCCCAATATCTAAGAAAGGGATGAGTGAGTCCTGCTCTCTTAAGCATCTTCCACGGCCTTTCCTTTCCAGGTGTAGTCATCTCCACAGGACCACCGTTTAGCTTGCCATGCAGGAGGTCACTCATACATGGTCTCTTCTACACTACTGTGCCCATAGTAACGCCTTCATGTGGTATCCTTATTCTTACTGAGTGTCTAGCGTTATAACTGAGTGGGCAGGCTGGGCTCATTAGCCTTGATTGGCAGCCAGCCTGGGAGAAGGATAACTTCAATTCCAAACCCAGGTAGATGGGACTCGTTAGCCTTGCCAGGCAGTATGTCTATGAGAAAGAAAACTTCGAGATGTGAAACATTCCGCGGTGTAAAGAGTGGAATCAGTCTGTGTGCACCAGTCCTCACTATAAACCTCTGCAGCACAGGCAGGAAGAAAAGTCCTACAGCAGTGGAATTTTCACTTCTGATTTTCCCAAGCAAAGAATCAGCCATCATCATCATCAAAGAAAGGATATGCTGGCATTACAGAGGAGGTTCGTGAGAATGATCCCAGAAGTTAAACTGTTGACATATGAGAAGTGTCTGATGGCTCTGAACCTGTACTCACTGAAGTTTAGAAGAATGAGGGGGGAATCTCATTAAAACCTACCAAATATTGAAAGGTGTAGGTAGAGAGGACATTCAGAGAATGGTTCCATTATTAGGAGAGTCCAGGACTAGAGGGTAGAATCTCAGAATAAATGGATGTGGCTTTAAAACAGAGATGAAGAGGAATTTCTTCGGCCAGAGGTTGGTGTATCAGTGGAATTCATTGCCACAGATGACTGCGTAGGCCACGTCATTGGTTATATTTAAAGCAAAGATTGATAGGTTCCTGGTTAGTAAGCTTACAAGGAGAAGGCAGGAGAATAGAGTTTAGAAGAAAAATAAATCAGCCATGATCAAATGGCAGAGCAGCCTTGATTGGCCAAATGGCCTAATTCTGCTCCTATTTCTTAAGGTCTGACGTTTCAGGTCTGCAACAAGTTCTGGGTAAAAGAGACGGTGAGTTAAATCCCTGCAGCAGTGAATTTGGGAAAGGAGTGGTTGAACAAAAGAAGTATCATGGATAGTGTAAGGCCAAAACATTTTGTATCATGACTTGAATTGTTAACTGCCTGACCTATTACTTCCCACATTTTCCATTTCTATTTCGGATTCGCAGTAGGTGCTGCATTTTGATTTTCATAACAGAAGTTAATCGGTCCATGATTGGCCAATGGACATTGGAGAACACTAGAGGGCTGGACAGAAATCCTACTACACTGCATCAGACTCATGGAATCAACCTGTTTCCTATTCTTTGGAGAAGACCTGATTGTCATTGTCTGATTTTCACATAGCTCCTTGCAAAAGTAAATAATAATGTTGGAAACAGGTTTAAAATTTAACACCCCTTATTGGAGGAAAGCAAAATTTCACTCCTGCCATGCATGTTAAATTATGACCTTAGTGTTGTCAGTGAAGAGGATTGCAGGGGATTAGCTTCCCCTCATTCTGTTTCCTTTGTCATGAACGCTTGTACATAATAATGAAATAGCAACTTGTTGATATAAAAGTTGGAAAACTTCCCAGTCCTATTGTTTTCCAGCTTTTCAATGGGTACTTGCCAAGTAGCAGCCTCCAATCTTCACACAGTGAAATACTGAATTTATTTGAAGTCAGAGCCAGCCATCCTGTGGGAAGCATTGCAAAGAATTAAGCAGTGAGTCTTGAGAAATATTTTTTACAAACACAACTTTGTTAAAATAGGGAAAAGGATCTAGATTTATAACATTAAAATTGGTCTTTAGAGACAGCAGATCTATTTATAATGAATATCCAGAGAAAGCAGCCAGCAATAGATCACTGCAATACTGACATACCAGCAGCTTACACATTGGTCTCCAGATGATAAATTTTAAGTTAAAAATGTAACAAATATATTTTTCATGGGTATGTGTTCCATATGCTGGCCAGAGTTTAAAGGAAGATAAATAACTTTCTGATATTGATTAAGGAAGAGGCTAGAGTCCTTATGTGAACTTGGGTAACTGCTCGGCCCAAGACCACAATAAATTGCAGAGGGTTGTGAATGGATCCCAGTCCATCATGAAAACCAGCCTCCCCTTCATTGTCTCTATCTACACTTCCTGCTGCCTTGGGAAAGCAGCCAACATAATCAAAGATCCCTCCCACCCTGATCATTTTCTCTTTTCCTTTCCCCAGTTGGTCGGAAGGCACGAAAGCTTGACCGCACATACCACCAAGCTCAAAGACAGCTTCTATCCCACTGTTACCAGACTCTTGAATGGAGCACTCATATGCTAAAAGGTGAACCAGACATCCCACCCTGCAAAAACTCATTTCAGGGAGATAGCACCATCAATTTGCAGGAGACTCCGGGAACTTCCGGGAGAGGTGAGATGTCTGCAATAGAACAGCTCTTTAGCAGCTAGCCAGCTAGTTTAAATAACGTTAGCTATGCTAATGAACGAATGACACCTGTTAAACTCACCTCAACCTGTCTTTTACAGTCTTAACCCACTATGGGCAATAGAAAAGTCACTGTTGCAAACAGTGCAGCGAGCAACACTGTCATTATTTTGACCCCTATTAGGCAGCAGTATGCTTTAGTGTAGTCTGGGGTGACGTACGTTTTATATTTTCTTCTTTTTTTGGAACACTCTGCCATGGCGCGCTCTCACTCTCTCTCGCTCGCGCTCTCTCTCTCTCTTGATCGTTCGCGTACTCTCTAGCACTCTTGCTTGCTTTCTCTCTTGCACTCTCACTTGCTCTCTCTCGTACTCTCGCTTGCTTCCTCTCTCGCTCGCTTGCTCTCGCGCTCTCTCGCTTGCTTGCTCTTGCGTTCTCTCTCGCTCGCTCGCGCGCTCTCTCACTTGCTTTCTCTCTCGCTCTTGTGCTCTCTCTCTCTCTCCGCGCTCTCTCTCTCTATTGCTCACGTGCTCGCTCTCTCATGGTCGGTCTCGCACTCTCTCTTGCTTTCTCCCGCTCGTTCGCTCTTAAAAAATTGATTTCCGTGATATTGTATATAATTTGCGGCCATCAGGGAGCCACTATTAATATGCGGGAGACTCCCGGAACTTCCGGAAGAGGTGGGCTGTCTGATGAACTACTGAACTCTTGACTTCCCATGAACTACTGAACTCTTGACTTCCCAGTCTACATTGCCGTGGGCTTTGCACTTTATTTATCTACCTGCACTGCACTTCCTCTGTAATGGCAACACTATGTCCTGCGTTTGGTTTTCTTTGCACTGCGTCAATGTAATTATGTATGGAATGAATTGTCTCTATGGTATGCAAAACAAAAACTTATCACTGTATTTCGGTACATATGACCAATAAATAATGCAAATACCAATGTCCCTTTGGAAAAGCTTGCCTTACATATTGTTCGTACAGATTAAATCATTACACAGTGCATTGAGGTAGAACAAGGTAGAACAATAGATGCAAAGTAAAAAGTAACAGCTACAGAGAAATTGCTGTGCAGATAAACAATAAGATGGAAGATTATAACAAGGAAAATTATGAGGTCTGGACTCCATACAAAACGTCCCATAGAACTATTCAATAGTCTTACAATAGCAACATCCAGAAGCTATCTCTGGACTAGCAGTACATGCTTTAAGTCTTTTGTAGCTTCCACCCAATGAAAGGGGGAAAAGTCAAGTCAAGTTCATTGTCACTTAACATACATGTTTACCATCAAATGAGACAAAGCTCCTGAGGACCAAAGTGTAAAGCACAGTAGTATACATAACGCACATATAACACACAATAACTTAGATAAGTAAGAATAACATCTACAAGTGAATTACACATAAAAAAGCAAAGCAAAGTGTATAAATGAAATATTGTAGTTTACAGAGCAAATCAACTGGTGACACTTCGAATGTGATATGGCAGGGAGTTTAGAAGCCTAATGGCCTGAGGGAAGAAATTATTTCCCATCCTGACCATTTTTGTCCTTATGTGTCAGAATTTTCTGCCTGATGGTAGAAATTGAAAGAAGATGCTGGATGGAAGGTTGGAATCCTTGATAATACAAGGGGCCCAGCATATACAGCCTTCCTGATAAATGTCCCCGATGGATGGTAGAGAGGCCCTATGGTCCTCTTGCCTGTTCACACAGTCCTTTGTAGGGACTTCTGATCCGATGCTCGGCTGCTCCCATAACATATGGAGATACAGCTTGTCAGTTCAGTTAAACTGCGCCTTCCTATTCAGGGAGGTGATATTGAGGGAACAGGTGAAGGGAGAATGTCCAGAGAGGGAACAATTGAATTGGTATGTCCCTTGAAGAGTGACAAGCTATTTGAGTTACTGAACCACGTGAAATTCAGGAACAATTAATGTCATCATCGTTGACATGATAGATTATAAGCTTACACATATTATGGAAACTTATAACACCAGAAAATGCATTAGGTAATGAATAACACAATGGCCATGTTTCAGATAAACCAGAATTGATGCTGGCTGTGATCTGCTCATCCAGATACCTTTGTTTAACACAAGTACCCTGTTGTAATTGCTCGCATTTGAATATGGCACTCACAAACAAGAGGTAAGTCAGACAAAGCTACAGGAAAGAGAAAGGAAGACATTTGAAAAGCAAAATTGTTCACCAGTGAGTTGAGTCAGCCTGAAAGTTGCTGAGCCTGCATCTCATTGGACTTGTCATATCATTTTGTGCTTAGTCGGAAAACAAATCTCTTTGTTTGCTGTAAATAAAGCAACCCAAAAGTACCGAACTGGAGAAGAAAGCCAAGGACACACAGTGAAAGGCCCAGGGAAGAGCCAGTATTAGTTTAGGTATCACTTGTTGAAATATATCTGTCTGCGTTAAAGGTGTCTTTGTGGATCCCATTCCACCTACACAGACATGCACAGGCCTGCATTGTCTTGTTCGTTTTCCTTCCAGACCGCCTCTCAAATTACGGACCACCTCCACCTTTCAAGAAGCTCTTTGCAAAAGCTGCTATTCTACAATGAAGCCTTCATTCAGAATCCCAAGGACCTAGGAGTAATGTGGATAGCCAGCCAGGGTTGTGGGAAGTGTTCCGCCAGGTCACCATACCTCAGGGAAGGCTGAATTGTGACATTTTGGACTGTGTCTTCAATGAAGCAAATTAACCCTTTCACCCCACAGTTGTTCCAGGGGAAGCAATTACCAACACAGGTAGATGCAACTCTCCAAAATGATTCTCACACGCTTACACTCAGAGGCCACTTTATTAGGTACAGGAGCGCAACCCAGTGTGGGCTTCTGCTGCTGTAGCCCATCCGCTTCATGGTTCAACAAGCTGCACGTTCAGAGACGTTCATCTGCACATCACAGTTGTAATATGTGGTTATTTGGGTTACTGTCAGCTTGAACTGGTCCTCTGACTTTTCTCGTTAACAAGCCACTTTTCGCACCATTCTCTGAAAAACTCTCGAGCCTGTTATGTGTGAAAATGTGTGGTATTGGGGGTAAGGTATTGATGTGGATAGAGAATTGGTTGGCAGACAGGAAGCAAAGAGTGGGAATAAACGGGACCTTTTCAGAATGGCAGGCAGTGACTAGTGGGGTACCACAAGGCTCAGTGCTGGGACCCCAGTTGTTTGCAATATATATTAATGACTTAGATGAGGGAATTAAATGCAGCATCTCCGAGTTTGTGGATGACACGAAACTGGGGGCAGTGTTAGCTGTGAGGAGGATGCTAAGAGGATGCAGGGTGACTTGGATAGGTTAGGTGAGTGGGCAAATTCATGGCAGATGCAATTTAATGTGGATAAATGTGAGATTATCCACTTTGGTAGCAAAAATAGGAAAACAGATTATTATCTGAATGGTGGCTGATTAGGAAAAGGGGAGGTGCAACGAGACCTGGGTGTCATTGTACACCAGTCATTGAAAGTGGGCATGCAGGTACAGCAGGTGGTGAAAAAGGCGAATGGTATGCTGGCATTCATAGCAAGAGGATTCGAGTACAGGAGCAGGGAGGTACTACTGCAGTTGTACAAGGCCTTGGTGAGACCACACCTGGAGTATTGTGTGCAGTTTTGGTCCCCTAATCTGAGGAAAGACATCCTTGCCGTAGAGGGAGTACAAAGAAGGTTCACCAGATTGATTCCTGGGATGGCAGGACTTTCATATGATGAAAAACTGGATCAACTAGGCTTATACTCATTGGAATTAAGGGGGGATCTTATTGAAACATATAAAATCCTAAAGGGATTGGACAGGCTAGATGCAGGAAGATTGTTCCCGATGTTGGGGAAGTCCAGAATGAGGGGTCACAGTTTGAGGATAAAGGGGAAGCCTTTTAGGACCGAGATGAGGAAAACCTTCTTCACACAGAAAGTGGTGAATCTGTGGAATGCTCTGCCACAGGAAACAGTTGAGGCCAGTTCATTGGCTATATTTAAGAGGGAGTTAGATATGGCCCTTGTGGCTAAAGGGATCGGGGGTATGGAGGGAAGGGTGGTACAGGATTCTGAGTTGGATGATCAGCCATGATCATACTGAATGGCGGTGCAGGCTCGAAGGGCCGAATGGCCTACTCCTGCACCTATTTTCTATGTTTGTATGTTTCTAAAATCCCAGGAGATCAGCAGTTTCTGAGATACTCAAACCATCCCACCTGGGAACAACGATCTTTCCGTTGTCACATTTCTTCCCCATTCTGAGGTATGGTCTGAACAATAACTGAACCACTTGACCATGTCTGCATGTTTTTATACACTGAGTTGCCTCCACATGATTGGCTGATTAGATAATTTGCATTAACGAGCAGGTACACAGATTGACTTAATAAAGTGCCACGAGTCATTGCTTGTTGTGATTCTGTGGTTTGGCTCACCAATAATAGTCACATGTACTGAGGCACAGTGAAAAACTTCTGTTTGTATGCTATCCTGATAGATCATTCCATATGCTGAAGTTTGATGTAAAAGTAAAACGGAATACTATGTATCAGCTTCAGAGAAAGTGAAGAGTAAGTAAGCAAATAAATGCTATGGCTACAGTCAAGCAGATTGGAAGACTGGGCGATCAAGAATTCATGCTGAACTTACAATTGCAAAATGCTTCATTGCCTGAGATATCCTGAAGTTGTGAAAATCGCTGTCGTAATCCAAGTCCTATTTTCAGTGTAGTATTCAATAATCTCCATAGGCTGATGGAAATAAATTAGCATTAATTCATCAGTAGTATGGATAGAAGGCACTGCCTGATGAAGGCAACACTTTTCAGCAAAGATCACCACCATCCTGGCCAATGCCATCTTCTTCCACTGGATTCTACACCTCATGTTCTCAATTTTATTTATTACTCAATTATTGGTTATTATTATTTTATTTGTCTTTGTGTAGTTGCACAATTTGTCATCTTTTGCACATGGGTTGTTTGTTCATCTTTCTGTGTACTTTTTTCATTGATTCTATTGTGTTTCTTTGAATCTATTGTGAGGGTTGGCAAATACATGAATTTCAGAGTAGTATATGGTGACATACACTGTACGTACTTTGATATAAATTTATTTTGACATTGAATTTGAGGGACAGAATACTTCAAGAGCAGCTACTTCCCTTTAGCTATTTGGTTCAAAGGTTCATTGTATTGTCAAAGTATGCATGTATAATACAACTCCGATATTTGTCCATTCTTGACAGCCATTAATACAGAAAGACCATGGGTATTGATGAAAGAAAAGACATCAATTCCACCCCCAACCAGCACGAAAAAGAAAAGAAACAAAAAACTTGCAGACCCCAAAATCCCCCTCTGGCTCACAGCCACAATAACAATCAACAACTCCCTACACATAACAATCCCTGACCCCTCACTTGCAGAAAAGAACAGCAACAGTAGCACCAAACCCCTAACTTCACCACTCACACACAAAAAATTAGCAGTTTGCCAATTGTCCAGAGAAGAAAAAAAGACTCTGAAAACTGAAGGAAACCAATATAAAGTACAACCCAATAATCACATAAATCTCAGAATATGGGAAACATCTTTTGGTCTGCAGATGAGGAGAGCAGCTGCACGAACTTAGTCCTTCTATAAAGAGTAACTGCTGACCGGGGTCCGAATGCTGCTGGATCTGGGATTCAATGCGCCGATGCAGCTGTTGACCATCTCTGTTGGAAGCCATCTCTTTCTTTTCAAATCTTTTTATTATTATTATCCAAAATTAACAAGAGTATATCCAAGTAGGTAATACTTACAATGTCTCAAGAAAAAAAGCATTGTCTTAAAGATTGAAAAAAAAATTTGTTGACAAGAAAAAAGAGAAAAAAACCTACTAAAGCAAAGAAAAGTGAGTGTTCAACCCTGGAGCCATGCGTCATACAAAAAGCTTCTAAAGATAAACATCAAACCGCCAATAAGAAAAAAAAAGTACCAAAGATTATCCTCCTGCCACCCCACTAGGAATAGGGTTCCCCTGGTCCTCACCTACCACCCCACCAGCCTCCGGGTCCAACATATTATTCTCCCTAACTTCCACCACCTCCAACGGGATAAAACCATCAAGAAGGTCTCAAAGCTCTACGCTTCTTTTTGGATTCCAGACCTAATCAGTTCCCCTCTACCACCACAGCGCTCCGTCTAGCGGAATTAGTCCTTACTCTTAATAATTTCTCCTTTGGCTCCTCCCACTTCCTCCAAACTAAAGGTGTAGCTATGGGCACCCGTACGGGTCCTAGCTATGCCTGCCTTTTTGTTGGGTTTGTGGAACAATCTATGTTCCGTGCCTATCCTGGTATCTATCCTCCACTTTTCCTTCGCTACATCGACGACTGCATTGGCGCTGCTTCCTGCACGCATGCAGAACTCGTTGACTTTATTAACTTTGCCTCCAACTTTCACCCTGCCCTCAAGTTTACCTGGTCCATTTCCGACACCTCCCTTCCCTTTCTAGATCTTTCTATCTCTGTCTCTGGAGACAGCTTATCCACTGATGTCTACTACAAGCCTACTGACTCTCACAGCTATCTGGACTATTCCTCTTCTCACCCTGTCTCTTGCAAAAATGCCATCCCCTTCTCGCAATTGCTCCGTCTCCGCCGCATCTGCTCTCAGGATGAAGCTTTTCATTTTAGGACGAGGGAGATGTCTTCATTTTTTAAAAAAAGGCGCTTCCCTTCCTCCACTATCAACTCTGCTCTTAAACGCATCTCCCCCATTTCACGTACATCTGCTCTCACTCCATCCTCCCGCCACCCCACTAGGAATAGGGTTCCCCTGGTCCTCACCTACCACCCCAACAGCCTCCGGGTCCAACATATTATTCTCCATAACTTCCGCCACCTCCAACGGGATCCCACCACTAAGCACATCTTTCCCTCCCCCCCCTCTCTGCATTCCGCAGGGATCTCTCCCTACACAACTCCCTTGTCCATTCGTCCCCCCGATCCCTCCCCACTGATCTCCCTCCTGGCACTTATCCGTGTAAGCGGAACAAGTGCTACACATGCCCTTACACTTCCTCCCTTACCACCATTCAGGGCCCCAAACAGTCCTTCCAGGTGAGGCAACACTTCACCTGTGAGTCGACTGGGGTGATATACTGCGTCCGGTGCTCCCGATGTGGCCTTTTATATATTGGCGAGACCCGACGCAGACTGGGAGACCGCTTTGCTGAACATCTACGCTCTGTCCGCCAGAGAAAGCAGGATCTCCCAGTGGCCACACATTTTAATTCCACATCCCATTCCCATTCTGACATGTCTATCCACAGCCTCCTCTACTGTAAAGATGAAGCCACACTCAGGTTGGAGGAACAACACCTTATATTCCGTCTGGGTAGCCTCCAACCTGATGGCATGAACATCGACTTCTCTAACTTCCACTAGGCCCCACCTCCCCCTCATACCCCTTCTGTTACTTATTTTTATGCACACATTCTTTCTCTCACTCTCCTTTTTCTCCCTCTGTCCCTCTGAATATACCTCTTGCCCATCCTCTGGGTCCCCCCCCTTGTCTTTCTTCCCAGACCTCCTGTCCCATGATCCTCTCGTATCCTCTTTTCCAATCACCTGTCCAGCTCTTGGCTCCATCCCTCCCCCTCCTGTCTTCTCCTATCATTTTGAATCTCCCCCTCCCCCTCCAACTTTCAAATCCCTTACTCACTCTTCCTTCAGTTAGTCCTGACGAAGGGTCTTGGCCTGAAACGTCGACTGCACCTCTTCCTAGAGATGCTGCCTGGCCTGCTGCGTTCACCAGCAACTTTGATGTGTGTTGCTTGAATTTCCAGCATCGGCAGAATTCCTGTTGTTTACCGAAAATTTACAATTAGATCATGGAGGAAATCTATCAATTAACACAAATGATAGTAACGAGCAAATGAACCCCATCTTTTCTCAAAATCAAACATAGGTTCAAAGCTTCGACTTCTAATTTTCTCCAAACTAAGACATAGCATCACTTGAGAGAACCATTGTGATAAAATGGGAGCCGATGTATCTTTCCACTTCTACAAAATGGCCCTCCTAGCTATCAATGTAACAAATGCAATAACATGTTGGTCAGACAAAGAGATACCGCGGATATTTTGAGGAATTATTCCAAAAAGCACAGTTAATTTGTTAGGGTGTAAATTAATTTTAAGGAAGCCATCTTTATCCCCTCCGCATTCACCTCAATGGTTCAATCTTCCTCACCACTTTGAGATGGTGTCATTCATGATCCTGCACCTCATCTCTGGTCTTTTCCCTGAGTCAACTTGTGCTGTTGGATCTTTTCGCGCCCACCCCCCCCCCCCATTCTCTGATCTCCAAGAGACAACTCTCTGGACACAGCACGGTGCTGGATCCTTCCATCAAGATTCAAATTGTAGGTCACAGGCACCAACAGGTTCTGTAACAACAGCAAGACAAAAAGAACAAGCAGAAGGTATAGAAAAAGTGAAATAATTGGAAAGATTTGCTATCTGAAAGATGACACCTGAGGAATCATTGTTCACTGGCACCATCTTGACTGGAAAGTGGTTTGTTCTTGAACCAACCTGCACAACCTTAATTATTGCAGTTTGCTCAACTTTAATTACTGTAACCTGCACAATTTTAATCACTACAATCATCACAATAGTATGACCACTTTGACTACTTTGAACTACAATGGACATTATTTTGCTATAATTGTTTTTATTCTTGTAAGATTTTAAGCAATTGATGTACAATTTATGTTATATTTGTGAATGCAGCTTATCAGATGCTATCTACCTGTGATCCTGCTGCAAGTAAATTTTCATTGCAACTTTGCATACATGTTAGGCCACACTTGAAGTATTGTGTTCAGTTCTGATTGCCTCACTATAGGAAGGATGTGGAAGCTATTGAAAGGGTGCAGAGGAGATTTACCAGGATGCTACCTAGATTAGAGAGCATGTCTTATGTGGAAAGTTTGAGCAAGCTAGGACTTTTCTCTTTGGAACAAAGGAGGATGAAAGGTGATGTGATAGAAATATACAAGATGAAAGAAGGCATTGAGAGAGTGGAAAGCTGATGACTTTTTTTCCCAGAGCGTAAAAGCTAATATGAGAGGGCATCATTTTAAGACGAGTGGAGGAAAGAATAAGGGGATGTCAAAGGCAGCTTTTTAACACAGAGAAGTGGTGCGTGTATGGAATATCCTGTCGGGGTGCTGGTAGAGGAAGTTACCTTAGACACATGTAAGAGAGTCTTAGGTAGGAAAATGGATGAAAGAAAAATGGAGGGATATCTTAGATTATGAGGACACTCAGCCTCGTTTATTGTCATTTAGAAATGCATGCATTAAAAAATGACGCAAACGTTCCTCCAGAATGATATCAGAAAAACACAGGACAAACCAAGACTAAAACTGACAAAACCACATAATTATAACATATAGTTACAACAGTGCAAAGCAATACCGTAATTTGATAAAGAGCAGACCATGGGCACTGTAAAAAAAAGTCACAAAGTTCCGATAGCCTCATCATCTCACGCAGGCGGCAGAAGGGAGAAACTCTCTCTGCCGTGAACCTCCAAACGCCGCTAATGCATTGGAAGCACCCGACTGCAGCCGACTCCAAGTCTGTCCGAAAACTTTGAGCCTCTGACCAGCCCTCCGACACCGAGCACCAAGCACCATCCTCTACCGAGCGCTTCAACCCCCGGCCCCCCCCCCCACACCCCGGCTGCTGAACAACAAGCAAAGCCGAGGACTCGGGGCCTTCCCCTCTGGAGATTGTGGATCACACAGTAGCAGCGGCAGCGAAGCAGACATTTCAGAAGTTTCACCAGATGTTCCTCCGTGCTCTCATGTCTTTCTCCATCAAATCAGGATTGTGTGCAGCACCCTACTTGACAGACTACAGATATCACCACCGGAGTGGCTGCTGCAAGCTGCGTCGTGCCGCCATCTGCTCCTCCTGATATATGGTAAGGAAGTGTTTCATTTATGTTAGAGTAGGTTAAAAGGTTAGAGTAACATCATGGACTGAAGAACAAGGTATGTGCTGTAATGTTTCTGTTCTATGACATGCAAGTTATAGACAGATTGGACAGCCAGCACATTTTGCCCAGAGCAGCAATGGTCAATACCAGAGGATATTTCCCTTTTGCTGATTAAAGCTTCAATTGTTTGCAGATTAAAGCGACAAAAGAGATTGAAATGCTGGCTGTCCGTCTTTTTTTTGCCGGGGTATCATTCTGCTGCAGAGAGGGGCGCTGCATTCTTTATTGATGGGGGGATTGCTCCGCTATGGAGAGGGAAGATTTTCTTTTTATTGCTGGTGAGATCACTCTGCTACAAAGAGGGGAGAATGCCTTTTTATCGCTGGTGAGATCACTCTGCTATGGAGAGGAAACATATTGTCCATGTTTTCTGTGTTTTGGATGTGGACTTGGACTGTTTTTTTTTCAGTCTTACATTTTTTTACAGTCTTAAGTTTTTTTTGTATTCTATGTTTTTCACCTGATATTTCTTGTTTTTTTTGTGTGTGGGGAGAGGGATTTATGAAATAATAGGGACAGTTAAGACACTCTTAGGCACATAGATGTAAGAAAAAGTGAAGGTTATGAGTGTTGTACAAGAGAAGTGGTTGTGGAGTGGATTTAGATAAGTTAGCACAACATCATCATGTGAAGGACTAATTCTGCACTTCACTTGTCAATATTCTATGTTCCAACACAAATCTTACTGCCAATATTATTCACCCTCAAATTATTTTGATCCCTCAAATCAGGTCCTGAAATTAGCTAAAAGTAAGGAGAAAAACACTAAGAAATGTTTGAATCTATTTCTTTCAATTGAAGGGTTATTGTGAACATTACCCACCCTGCAAACTGCCTTTTCAAAAACTCCCTTCTGGAAAGTGCTATAGGGCTATTAAAACAAAAACTTCAAATCATCTTATGTTTCTTCCCCAGGAAGTTAATCTGATTAACCATTCTAGTTAGTCTTCCTGCCCCCCCCCGCCCCAATCTATTATCCCCATCACTGCATTGTACTGTAAACACTTTAAAATACATTTTATGTTTTTACATTGTAAGTACATGCTGGTATTTGTTTATTCAACGGGTTTCAAAGGTACATTTAATGTCAGAGAAATGTATACAATATGCATCCTGAAATGCTTTGTTTTCGCAACCATCCACGAAAACAGAGTGCCCCAAAGAATGAAAAACAGCTAAATGTTAGAACCCAAAAGTCACCCCAGCAACCCTCCCTCCCACGTGTAAGTGGCAGTAAGCAACAGTACCCCCACCCCAAGGGGAAAGAAAAGCATTGGCACCCACCATCAAGCACTCAAATGTGAGCAAAGCAACAGCAAAGACACAGACTTGCAATACTCCATAGACTACATTGTTCACCGGCCATTCAACATATAACAGACTCTTTCTCTCCCTAATAAGAGAGAAAGAGGTGACTCCGTTTCACAGCGAGATGGGAGATAATAACAAAGAACTCGCCAGTTTACGATGTTAAAAGTCTGTTGTGTCACTCTTTTCGAGCTCTGTGCCCAAAGATCTCAGGTCTCTGGGCACACAGTCAAAGATGTTCCAGCTCCCACGACACACTAGTCCATGACACCGAATTTCAATCCACTCAGCTCCAGAACCCCGAGATCCTAGGCCCCCAGATGCGAGCTGAACTCTTAGGCTGAGCCCTTGGCGTGCCGATCAACAGCCAGTTGTGAAACCCCGAGAGCAGGTGCCATTACCACAAAGAACCGTAGTCAGCATGTAACTCCAGGTCATGGTCTTCAAAAGAACCCTGAAATGGAAAAATTGTGATATTTAAGATGGAAACAGAGCTGTTTCCGAAGATGCAAGCAAGGAGTCGCCGTTCAGCGCCATCATCACTTCACTCCACCCCTTGACTTATGTACATTTTACTTTAAACTTTAACCTCTTTATAATTCTTGAATGTTGCTGCTTTTTGTGGTATGTCACGCCAAGACACCACAGCAAATTCCTAATAGATGTAAATGTATATGGGGAACAAAGCTGACCCTTGATACTTGATAATATTGAAACAGAAAGGATGTGCTTTGGCAAAGATGAGCTTGATAACAGAGTATACCCAGTTTCAAAATAATTGAGAATACTTAGATAAAGGCTGACAAGTAAGGAAGAATTTCTTCGGCTGGAGAGTGGTGAATCTGTGGAATTCATGACCAGAAGACTTTCAGCAGCATTTGATACAACCCAGTAGATTTCATAATCAATTGAATTCACAGTCATGACTGTATCTTCATTTTCAGCAACCTGCTAATTCATAAGAGCATCCTCCAGGGTTGATGTGTACTTGATTTCAAACCCATAGGCTAACAACGTCATTGTTCACCTTTGTAGATGCTTACTTGTATACACTGTGATGCATTTCTTAGACCTGAAGATGGACAATAATGGCTTGTGATCAGTAAGGAGAGTGAAGCGTCTGCCATAAAGCATCTTGTGGAAATTTTTCACAGTAAAATGAATCCCAAGATTTCCTTCTTGATTTGCCATTAGCTTCTTGCTACTGCAGTCAGTGTTTTCAGAACCATGAAGGAAGATACGGGATATGACAGCTGCCACCCCATAGATAGATACATCCATCATACAACAATTGGCAATTCTGGGTTGAAATGCATTGAGAGAAGGTCAGATGACAGCATCACTCACAACATGCGGGAGGAACTCAGCAGGTCGGGCAGCATCCATGGAAATGATCAGTCAACGTTTCGGATGGAATCCTTCATCAGGACTGTAGAGGGAAGGGGCAGAGGCCCTATAAAGAAAGTGGGGAGAGGGTGGGAAGGAGAAGGCTGGTAGGTTCCAGGTGAAAAACCAGTAAGGGGAAAGATAAAGGAGTGGGGGAGGGGAAGCAGTGAGGTGATAGGCAGGAAAGGTGAAGGAGGAATAGGGGAAAGCACAATGGGTAGTAGAAGGAGGCAGAACCATGAGGGAGGTGATAGGCAGCTGGGGGAGGGGCAGAGTGAAATAGGGATAGGGGAAGGGAGAGGGAGGGAATTACCGGAAGTTGGAGAATTCTATGTTCATACCAAGGGGCTGGAGACTACCTAGACGGTATATGAGGTGTTGCTCCTCCAACCTGAGTTTAGCTTCATCATGGCAGTAGAGGAGGCCATGTATGGACATACCCCAATGGGAATGGGAAGCAGACCTGAAGTGGGTGGCAACTAGGAGATCCTGTCTGTTGTGGCGGATGGAGCAGAGGTGCTTGACGAAGCAGTCCCCCAATCTGTGTCAGGTTTCACCGATGTAGAGGAGGCTGCACTGGGAGCACCGGATGCAATAGATGACCCCAACAGACTCACAAGTGAAGTGTTGCCTCACCTGGAAGGACTGTTTGGGGCCCTGAATGGTGGTAAGAGAGGAGGTGTGGGGACAGGTGTAGCACTTATGCTTACAGGGATAAGTGCCAGGTGGGAGATATGCGGGGAGGGACGTGTGGATCAGGGAGTCGCAGAGGTTCCGATCCCTGCAGAAAGCGAAGAGGGGTGGAGAGGGAAAGATGTGCTTAGTGGTGGGGTCCTGTTGAAGGTGGCAGAAGTTGCGGAGGATAACGTGCTGGATCCGGAGGCTGGTGGGGTGGTAGATGAGGACAAGAGGAACTCTGTCCCTGTTGTGGTGGCGGGAGGATGGGGTGAGGGCCGAAGTGCAGGAAATGGAAGAGATGCTGGTGAGGGCAACATTGATGACGGCAGAAGGGAAACCACAATCCTTAAAGAAAGAGGATATTTGAGATGTCCTGGAACGGAAAGCCTCATCCTCGGAGCAGATGCGGCGGAGACGGAGGAACCGGGAATAGGAAATGGTATTTTTGCATGTGGCGGGCTGGGAAGATGACAGCATATTCTTCACCTGATCAAAAGTCCCTTGGCATTGTTTGGACTATTTCTATGTGACATCCATGTTGAGCAGGGAATTGAGTGGCTCCATCACCCAGTGAATCGCTTAGAGAAATGCTGAGAATGACAGATCACAGCCAAAAATGACTGTAAAGTGCTGACATCGGATGGTGGAGGAAGCTTTATGATAGACATGATGCTTTCAGGATTTTGGTGATGACTGTGCACATCTATGATGAACCCCAGTTACATAATTGTAGACATTAAGAAGGTGTATTTTTGTGCCTGAGGTCACAATCCAAAGTCTTGCGATTTGTTCAAAAATGTGGTCCAGGTGTTGGCAGAATTTTGTCTGATCCAGGTGCCCATCACAATGATATTGTCAAGGTAAGCAGCAACACCATCAATACCACACAACATGGCATCCATAAACAGCTGGAAAAGCGGAGGGGCTGCCTTGAACACGAAAGGCAGATGGAGGAAAGGAACAACCCCTAATGTGCTGCAATGGTGAGAAGCTCCTGTGAATTTTCTGCTACTTCTACTTGGAGGTAGGCTTCAGCCAAGTACAATTTTGCAAAGTAATGACCACTGTTCAGTATTGCGAAGAGATTTGATGGTACTGGTAATGGGTACCGGTGTGTCTCCAGAGCCGCATCGAGACCAATTGGGAAGTCTGCACACAACCTCATTATACCGTGAGCTTTCTTGATATTGACTACTGGTTGAAATCGTGTTTCAGGTTGTTCAAATGCTGACATTCTTCAGTGGCAGCTTGTGGGGTCTTGCTTCATGCTGGCCAGGAGCCATGTCTACATCACCAGATGCCTAAAGTCCTTAAATAAAAATCAGACATTTGAACCGTGTTTCACTCATGTTACCCAGCATGGACTTTTTACGTTCGCAATTGAGACACCAGCATTGTGATGAAGTCATCAGTACCATATTTAATGAGATTAATGCAATGGTAGAGAACACTGAAGAGAGATGACTGCTCTCCAAAAATGCTTGTTAGCTGTCGGACCGTTTTGTCAGACGATAGGTCTCGTGGGTTCTTAGGCAGAATAAAGTTGAAATAACGCTCATCTTCAGCAGTACCCAATTTTTGGAGCAAAGTGTGTGGCTTCCACGGGTCTTTACTTCACTTTTACTTGCAAACTTGACCCAGAATATATTTTCTTAACAATGATTAAAACATAATTGCTGAAGTGGCATTGAATTGGAAGGTGGTAATGGACCCAACAACTGACTCACATGGGTGCTGTTCAGTGTTTAACACCAATGTCATGGAGTCTCTGATAACCTGGTGCTTCAACTGGGCTGTCTCAAATTGAGCTTGCTGCTGTTGTAGCATTGCATGTAAGTCCTCTGCTGAAATTGCTACATTGATATAATACAGCATCTCATCGCCAATATGTTGTGTTTGTTTGCCCGTAATTACTGATGAGACCTGATGCCAGAAGATAGAACAAAGCCAGAACACAAAATAAACCTTTATTTAGCAAAACCACCCAACTCCAAAAATGTCAGAACACAATAGTACATACAAAGCACAATTACTTAAATGGTTTACCAAGAACATTTGAGGCGTTGATAGGAACAATGACCAATCGGTGAAATTTGGCCTGTGACTGGTTGTCAGCTGACTAATAGGCATTGGTTGTTTCAGAATCCCATAACATTAAGTAACTATTATGCTGGCCTGGTATGGGAACACCAATGCCCATGAACAGAAAAGCCACCAAAATATGGTAGACACAGCCCAGTCCATCACAGGTAAAGTCCTCCCCATCATTGAGCATATCTACAAGGAGCGCTGTCACAAGAAAGCAGCATCCAACATCAAGGCCCCCAGCATTCAGGCCACGCTGTCTTCTCAGTGCTGCATTGGGAGGGAGGTACAGAGGCCTTAGGACCCACATCACCATGCTCAGGAGCAGTTATTACCCTTCAACCATTAGGCTCTTGAACCAGCGTAATAATCTCACTCAGCTAAACCGATGCCATAATCCGTGTACTCGATTTCAAGGACACTCCAATATTATTTATTTATTTGTTTGTTTGCTTATTTATTTATTCATTTGCACAGTTTGTTGTCTTTTGTACATTGCTTGTCAGTCTTTGTGTGCAGTTTTTTTGTAGATTCTATAGTATTTCTTTGTTCTACTGGGAATGCCTGCAAGAGAATGAATCTCAAGGTAGTAGATGGAGACATATGCATACTTTGATAATAAATTTACTTTGAACTTTAAAGAATACCTAATACCTACTTTAATGGTTGCTATGCTAGGTTTATTGGTTCAGTTCCATTGTACAAATCTACTAATAGTTCTAATGAAAGGTTATTGACCAGAAATATTAAATCTGTTTTACTCTCCGCAAATACTGCCTGACCTGATAAGTACTTCTAGCAGTTACAGTATTATTTTGGATAAATAATGCTTAATATACAGTATAAGCATGAAAACATTTTGCAAATTAATCAAGTTTATTCTTTCAATGTTAGGAGTGGCACTTCACTTGTCATGAAAGAATACTTATCCCTCACTTATCATTCTGATCTTGTAGAATGTGAATAAAATATGCAGACCATGATAAAGAGGCCAAGACTATTTCTGTGGAGTTCCTCTTAACAACTATGGCTTAACTTGAGAGTCCATGAAGATACAACTGGACTGACAATCAGACCTTGACCCCAGACAATTTTTGAATGTGGCAATGTCAGTCCTAGGCCAGTGGACCTTGTAAAGTCATTCTAACAAACTTCTGGGGATAGGGGTAAAAACTGGGAGAACTGACCCAAAGACCTATCGAGCAACACCATGACACCACAGTTGAACTTGGAAATCATACCTTATGGATAGTGTGCCAGGGGACTCTTTCCAAATTCCTGAGAATGCCTGTGCAAACAGGTGGACAAACCCAGTTTCCAGTAAGTTGGAAGTGTGCTTGATTGCAGCAGACTCTTTGGGTCCAAAGAAAGGTATAATTGTTTGATAGCAGTGGATTTGGACTTGAGAACTGTGTTGATGCCTGCTGCAGGAATATGTTGGACGCGATGCACGGTCCAACAAATGGTGTGAATGTTTGTCTTGGACGTTTTTCTTGTGATCGCGTGATTTACTGGCTGTTGTGGGGCTGCAGACATCTGCTGTGCAGGAAGACGGATTATGCCAATATCTGAAAGGCCAAGCTATTTGCTGTTGTTATGTTGCTTGCTGTGTTCTGTGTTTTTTTGCAAAGCATTGTGAGCATGTTATATCGGAGCCAAGTGTGTGGCGACATTTGCGAGCTGCCCCCAGCACACCCTTAGGTTGTGTTGGTTGTTAATGCAAATAACAGATTTCACTGTATGTTTTGATGTACATGTGATAAATAAAATGAACCTGCATCTAAGTATATTGGAAATGACCACATTTCAGCCAGCAAACTGTTCGATTTACAAATACGTCTCACTAACAGACCACTGTCGTAAGCTGCATCAGTTCATGCGTAGGCAAGCCTTTTCCTCGACACCACCTACCATCCTGCAGCAACAGATGAAACAGTGCTCCTCCACTTGGAAGTGGCATTGGCCAACAGTACAGGACGTAGTCTCTGCAGAGGTCATCAGAATCTGTCTCAAGGTCACTGCAGTGACATTGTTGTATGAGCGGGCTGAGCCCCATAATGACGTAGCTGCCGGACACGGCCTGCAGTGGATGAGGAGTAAACTGTGTTTTGCTGTTGACCGCTTGTATATAGAACATTGAACAGTACAGTACAGGCCCTTTGACCCACAATGTTGTGTCACCTTCTTAATCTACTCCAAGATCAATCCAACACTTGCCTCCCACTTAGTCCTCCATTTTTCTTTCATCCGTGTGCCTATCGAAGCGCATTTTAAATCTCTCTAATACATCCACCTCTCCAACCACCCCTGGCAGTATGTTCTCCAGACTTACCTCTCTCTATGATTCTTAGTGCACAATCATCCACAGAAGAACTGTATACCAGCACGCCCAGGATCAGTCAGCAAGTCGCTGGGGCTGTAACATCATTACCCTAACTACAGTTATATCCTGCTGCCCAAAATCTTAATCATCTTTAGCTGCTATCTGAATTGCTTCATGTGCTGTCTGTGTGGAGTTTGCATGTCCTCCCTTTGACTTTGTGAATTTCCTCTGGGTGCTCTGCCTTCCTCCTGTTTCCTAACGACATGTAGGTTTATAGGTTAATTGGCCAAAGTAATATTGCCCCTGGTGTCTAGGTTAGTGGTAGGATCTGGCTGAATTTGATGAGAAGGTAGGGAGAATCAAACAATGGAATTAATGTCAGATTAGTGTAAGAGGATGGCCAGTGTAGACTCAATGGTCTGAAGGGCCGGTTCTCACTCTGTGTCTTTCTTTATGATGTTTACTCCAACTTTGAAGCAAGTAACTGAATTCCAGAGGAAAGATGAGAGTGACAGGCAGCCTCTGACATCAAGATAGCCTTTGACTGAGAGTCGCATAAAGGAGTTCTGCAAAAATGGATGTCCATGGGCACCAAGGGAACAACTGTTTGCAGTTGATGCAAGAGTGCACCACAACAGGTGTTCCTCTGGACAGTGTCCTAGCCTCAAACATTACTTGTTTTTTTTTGTTATTTAGAGATACAACATGGAAGCTGGCCCTTCTGTCCAAAAAGCCCAAGCTGGTCCATTGCGCCCATCTGACAAATTAACTTACTAACCCATAGGTCTCTGAAATATGGAAGGAAACTGGAGCACCTGGTGAAAACCCATGTGGTCACTGGGAGAACATACAAACTACTTACAGACAGCAATGGAATTGAAACTGGGTCATTGGTGCTGTAATAGAGTTACACTCACCACCATGGTACTATGTTGCCCCAAAAACTTAATCCTCTGTAGCTGCTTTATTAATGATCTTCCTTCCATCATAAGATCAGAAATGGAGATGTTTGTTGATGATTGCACAGTTGCAACTCATTAACAAACGAGGGCAGACAGCAAGACATTAACTGATAGGTGGCAAGTGGCATCTGTGTCATAAAAATGCCAGGTGATAACTATCTCCAGCAAGAGAGAATCTAAGCTTGACTTTTAATGATATTTACTGGTCAAGGGAAATGACTCAAGAAAACTGAGGTAAATAATGAACAGAATCTCAGTGGAACTATTGACATAAACACAATAGCTAAAAGAGACAGGTCAATGACTGAGTATTCTGTAGAGAACTTACTAACTCATCAATGATCTTCCACCATCCACCAGGAGCACGATACAATATTATCCATAATATTCAGAAACACAATAAGAATCTGGCTTATTGTTATTAACAAACGTCATGAAATTTGATGTTTGTGACAGTAGTAAAGTGGAGGCATAATACATTACTATAAGTTACAATACACCTGAATATATAAACACTGCACAATCAGAATAGTGGAGTAGTGTTCACGGAACATTTAGACACCTGATGGCAGAGGGTGAAAAGCTATTCCTAAAGCGTTGACTGTGGTTCTTCTGGTTTCTGTACTTTCTCCATGATGGTAGCAACAAGAAGACGGCATGTCTCAGATGGTGAGGGTCCTTAATGATGGATGTCGCTTACTTCAGGCACCAGCATTTGAAGATGTCCTTTAAGGTGAGCTGGCTTGAAGCTGATTGAGTCTGAAATCTCTCAGCATTGGTGCCCTTATATTAGATGGTGATGCAACCAGTCAGAATGCTCTCCACAGTACATCTGTACAACCAAGTTGTCCCTTTGTTGAATCAGTTTGAGCCATGAACTTGCCCAGTTTCAGTGAAGGTTACATGAATATGATCATTAACATGTCTCCACAGAAGGTGATCCCTGCACTCTGAAAGAGTATTACTTTGAGACGCCAATCGCTTAACATCTGCTGCATCTTGTAATGTGTCCTAAGGGTACAATCTTTGAATAGCAGGTCAGTGGTTGAGTTTCGCTCTTTTCAAATGTCGTCGATATCCTTCTTCCTGCACAGAGTTTTAGATATTCAATGCTGTAATGGAATCCTTCCACTTTGCAGGTTCAGGAACTGGTCAGAGGCACCTCAATGAATGTATTTTCTTTTAAAGTCTGGTGTCCTTTCCACAGTTTCTGTTCTGTGACTGACCAGTGTCAGTGAATGGGACACCTGCTTCATTCAGGGATCTCCCCCTAGCTTCTTCCTGGCAGAAATCATTAACCCTTTCTTGTTTACAGAAGGTTGCCTGGGTTTGGAACTCAGCTGAAGCAGGCATGTTAACAGGTTATATGCAGGGACGATGCTCCTCTTGGCTGAGATTATTAGAGTCAGGTGAAACAGTTTCAGAATAAGGGGAGGTACGCCTTTCAAATCCAGATGGGGAAATGTTTCTTCGTTCAGAGGGTGGTGAACACTTGGATTTTTTTTAATTGAGGAGAGATGTAGAGTTTCAGTTGTTTTGTTCATTCAAAGTAGTGATAAAATAAGATCTCTAGATTGAAAATAGAACAGGAAAGCAGCAGTAAAGCACAATACAGGACCTTCAGCCCATGATATCATGCCGATCTTTAAACCTACTCCAAGATCAATTGTATCCTTCCCTCCTGCGTAGCCCTTCATTTTTGTTTAACCCATGTGCCTTTCCAGGAGCCTTTTAGACGTCCCTAATGTATCTGTTTCGAACACCATCTCTGGTGTCATGTTCCATGCACCCACAGCACTCTATGTTAAAATAACTAACTTTGTCATTACCCCTAGCATTTCATCCAATCACCTTAAAATGGTGCCTCCTCATATTAGCCATTTGGGCCTGGGAAAAAAGATGCTGCCTGTTTATTCTCTTGTTATCGTATACACATCTGTCAAATCATGTCAAATCCTCCTTTGCTCCAAAGAGAAAAACCCCAACCCTATTCCCTGGAACGTTACAGATTCAACAGTGACCTGATAGAGATACATAAGATCATGAAGGGCATAGACAGGGTGAAAACAAATATTTTTTCTCCAAGGTAGAATGTGTTAAGAAACAAAAGGGCATTGGGTTAAGATCAGAAGGCAAAAGATTTAAAAGGGACATCAGCCAGCTTCCTCAAACATATCATCTTAAGACCATACAACAGGAACAGAATTAGGTCAAGTATGCTCTGTCATTCATTCATGGCTGATTTATTAACCCTCTCAACCCCATACTCCTGCCTTTTTCCCATAACCTTTGACTCCCATAATAATCAAGAAATTATCAACCTCCACTTTAAATATAACCAGTGATTTGGCCTCCACAGCCATTGTGGCAATGAATTCCACAGACTCATCACAGTAAAGAAATTCCTCCTCATCTCTGTACTAAAGCAAAATCCTTGAATTCTAAAGTTGTGCACTATGGTCCTAGACTCCTGCACTATAGGAAACATGCTCTCCACATCCACTGTATCTAAGCCTTTCAATGTCAGATAGGTTTCAATAAGACTCCCATCATTCTTCTGAACTCTAGCAAGTAGAGGCCCAGAGCCATCAAATGCTCCTCGTGTGTTAACCCTTTCATTCCTGGAATCATTCCTGTGAATTTCCACTGGACCTTCTCCGATGCCAGCAGATCTTTTCTAAGCAACACACACAACTCAGCTGCCTGGCCTGCTGAGTTCCTCCAGCATTTTGAGTGTGTTGCTTGGATTTCCAGCATCTGCAGATTTTCTCTTGTTTGAGACCTTTTCTAAGATAAGGGGCCCAAGAGTGCTAACAATAAGACATGCTGCCTAAGCCAGTTAGCACCCTGATAAATCTCACTGGCACCCTCTCTAAAGCTTCCATAAGTGTATCACAGAATATAGAGATTGTGCTGAAAAACAATACTAAAGTAGGTTAGTCAAAAAAGAGTGGTCTCAGAGGACCAGATGACTTCCACTACTTTCATATATTACATCCTCTGTTCTTATCACAGTTATTTGAAAATTACTGAAAATATACCAATGTCCATTAAAACATTTGCCAACATTCATAAAAAAAATATGGGATTAACAGAGGCAAAACCCCATGAGGTTGAAAGGTGATTTGATAGAGGTATACAAGATGACAAGAGGTATAGATAGAGTGGACAGCCAGAGACTTTTTCCTAGAGTGGAAATCACTATTACAAGATGGCATAATTTTAAGATGACTGGAGAGAAGTATAGGGGGATGTCAGAGGTAAGGTTTTTACACAATAATTGATGGGTGTGTGGAAAGCATTACCATGGGTCGTGTTGGAGACAGATACATTAGGGGCATTTAAGAGGCTCATGGAAAGGCACATGGATGATAGAAAATGGAGGACTATGTGGAAGGGAAGGGTTAGATTGATCTTAGAGCAAGTTAAAAGGTCGTCAATCATCATGGGCTGAAAGGCCAGTACTGTGCTTTAATGCTCTACATTGAATTACTAATGACGAGTTACAAAATGTCCAAGTTAAAAAGATTCATGACATTTCAATTGATATAGTCATGTTGTAATGAATAAATACTAATAAATTGCAACTTTTTAACCCACAATTTGATTTAAAATATAAGTTGAATACCCCTTATCTGAAATTCCAAAATCAGAAAATCTCTGAAATCCAAACTTATTTTTGAGTGCTGACATCATGTCACGAATGGAAAATTCCACAAGATGCTGGGAAGGTCTCTATGAACTAAGGACAGTTCTAAGAAGAGACCAAAGTACAATATCTCAATTGTTTATGATCTGGGCCGTACCCTACAAATATCCGGACCTGCTTCTCAGTTTTTTTGCACTACCTTACTTCCCATTTTTCTATTTTCTATTTACGATTTATAATTTAATTTTTTAATATTTGCTCATTTTTACTATTTTAAATATTTTTAATATTTAATATTTGTAACCCAGGGAGCGGGAAGCACAGAATCAAATATCGCTGTGATGATTGTACGTTCTAGTATCAATTGTTTGGCGACAATAAAGTATAAGGTATCATCAGCATCGAGTGAACATATGCCGCTTAACAGAATGCTGATCATGAAACAAGCAAAGATTTATCATGACAAGCTGAAAAGTGAAGGTAATTATGCATATTCAGCAGGTTGGTTGAAGAACTTTAAAAAAAAGGCACGGCAGTAAATTTTTAAAGTGTCTGCCAATCACAAAATCTTGCACCAGAACAAATCTACGATGCTGATCGTTTTATATCTTACATAAAACCTTAAAAAAATAAAATACAATATGGTGCAGTGTACTGTAACCTTTTAATCAAAACACAACATCTTAGGTAGAGTCTGAAAGCCTGCCGTCGTTTGTTATTGTTTAACAGTTGATTCAGGTAATCTCCCGATGCTGCGGTGCTGGTTTTGTTACCCTGCACACATAATATTTTCATTATATGAATGGTATGTGATATTTTTTACTCTAAGTAAAAGAACAAGCTTAAGACAAAGACTGAGGATCGGTAGCACATACTGTAAATTCAGAGTTGGAAATTATGACAATCCCACGTTATCTCATTATATATTCCAAAAAAGCAAATTCAAAATCAAAAAATCCTTCTGGCCTCAAGTATTTTGGGTAAGGGGAACTCAACTTATATTACCAAATAATAATAATAATATGTAGGAAAGGTAAGGTTAATAGCAAAATCACATAGATCACTGTACTTAAAGGGATATTTTTGTTGTAATTCTGTTCTTGTAAAAATTGTATAATTCATGTTTCTTTTATGCTTTTCTTATGAATATTGTTTATGACGCCATGTGTCTGACTGGCTGCATTATGGCCTGGTATGATAACACCAAGCCTTTGAGTGGAAAATCCTACAAAAGGTAGTGGATTCGGCCCAGTACATCAGGGGTCAAGCCCTCTCATCCACTGAGCACATCCACATGAAATGTTGCTGTAGGAAAGCAACATCCATCATCAACAATCCTCACCGCCTAGGCCATGCTCTTCTCTCACTGCTGCCATTACGTGGAAGGAACAAGCACCTCAGGACTCATACCACCAGGTTCAAGAACAGTTACTACCCCTTAACCAAAAGGGGATAACTACAGTCATTCTAGTTCTAGTGTACCCGCAAACAATTGCGTCACTTTAAAGGCTCTTTAACTTGTTAGTTCATGTCATTATTTATTGCTATTTAGTCATATTTGCATTAGTACAGTTTGTTGTTCATTGATCCTGTTTACAGTTACTGTTCTATAGATATACTAAATATGCCCGCGCCTGCAGGAAGAAGATTCTTAGTGTTGCATGTGGTGACATGGATGTTCTCTGATAATAAATTTTACTTTGAACTTTGAAGGTGCTGCAAGTAAGTTTTTCATTTCACTCGTACATACATGTTCACGTGCATGTGACAATAAATTCAACTTGTGACTTGTGTTAAGATATGTTGGTAAAGATGTTGACAACTAATGTAACATAATCGTCTACGTAAGTGGAAGGATGCTAATACTTGTGGTATAATGTGATATAATATTAGGAAATTGAAAGAACCATTACTCTCATCGGGAGCTAACGATAATCCTACCGCAGAATTCAAACATTTTCTTTTGCTCTGATAAATGTCAACTACGCTTTCAGAGGTTCAGTGTTTAAGAGAGGTTTAATTATCTCCATTGCTTCAGATGCAGCATCACTTGAAAGCTGAAATCTCAGCTGTCCACAAAGTTACGTTATAAAAACAAGTACATAGTGACTGACACCTGGAAGTTTAACACTCTGTGATTTTTATTTCCAACACAGTCACCATTTCAAACGCTAGATTCAGGCTGGGCACCATTAAAGGAACTGAAAGTCTTTTGATTATCACAGGGCAGATCGAGAGATATCTTTTATTGTTTATCAAATCAAAGCTCAAAGATAAAAATCATCTCAAAAATGCTTTGATAATCTGGGCACAGTATTCATGGCACTGATAGTCTGTATTGGTTTAATCTTGCATTTAATAGCAATTCTGAGTCACCCAAGACAAATAAAACCCCCTTTGAAAGTTGCCTACAGCTGTAGATGATGGAATTTGTCTTTATGTTGAATTTAGAGCATCAGGTTACAGGCTGTCCTTGGGTTAAGAATGTCCAATTTATGGATATCTCTACATGTATGTGTATCTATAAAAGTTCCATAATATTATTAAATACAAATGACCAGACATATGTGTTCGTACTGACAAATGGCAGAACTAGTTCCTTCCTCTCTCATTCTCTCTCTCTCATACACTCCCTTCTTTTAATAATCGTTCTTTCTTATCAGTCTTTTGGTAAGTTTTGAGGCCACCCATTACAATATTGCAGAGGTAGGGCTGAATGATCCTTGTGTATTTTCCAATTTAGGGGCAAAAATTGACTTTTGGGTGTCTTTAAAATGGGAGGATCTGTATTATGCACTGAGTTTGTCAGAGTTGCAAAAAAAGAGGATTTAGTTTTAATCAGATTCTAAAGGAGCTCTAAGATTTGCATGGTTATAAAATCCTGCAGTCCCAGACCACCAACTGAAGAACAGTAACTTTCCTTAAACCATTCATATATTGAACCAACTGGCAAAACCCTAAACATTATTAGCAGCACTCTGACCATTTTGAGCACTTTGCATTAACATTGACATCTTTTCTGTTCTGTGTTCTTTCTAATAAAAAACGTATATAATTTTTGTTTAATTTATGCTTCTCTTGTGATTGCTGTTTCTATGTGCCTGCGATGCTACTGGAAGTTAGTTTTTCACTGCACCTGTGCATATGACAATAAACTCAACTTGACATTTTTGACGTAAAGGAGGAAAATTCATTCCAGCAGTCTCCAATCATTTCAAGAGATTTTAGTCAATAGTGTACACAAGTCATATGGTTGTTTATTAGTAGTTAAATACAGTCAAAAAACATGAAATTGTGCAAACAAAATCACTCACTGACCAAAAGAAAACAACGTTTGAATCACAGGCACCTGGAAGATGATATCACAGGCTGAGATCATTGCTAGAGAGACAATATTCGAGCACAGGCCGTGATTTGTATTTTTTTAACTTCTTTATTTGTTAACAATAGTTACAGGTTGCATCCACTGCAGAACATAATATAATCTTTGCAAGTGATAACAAATATAAAAAGATTAGTGAAATGTGCGGTGAACACGAGTTAAAATGATGTTAATCACAGAACTGCAGAACAAGTGGAGAGAAACCATACGCTGCATTCATATGGGAGTTTTAACTGATAAGGGTATCATTACACACTTGACCACCAATCCAGACCAACAGTAATGAGGTAATTGGATTTGTACAATCACTGCACTCCTGGGGCAGTTCCCTGGCTGAAACTAGGGTAGAGGGCAGATTAAACAGTGATGAGATCTCCCTGGAACCCAATCAGAATTAATTACCATCCAGGAGTCTGAAATCCTATTGTGAGAACATGCTGACCTGCTGCTGAGATGAGGACCCTTAGGTTTTTGAAAAGGAAAATTGGCCACTGTCAATTTCTAAAGCAAAGATTAATATTCTGATTTCGGGGTTATAGAAGATCATTTCTATCGCCTATGTTGCACAATCACCCCTGCATGAAAAAAAATGCTTCAATTATTATAAACAGGTGCAAGAATCTTGTATGTTGTATCGTGTTCTATTTGAATCTTGTCTGGGTTTGATCAGCTTTCTGTGTTATGCACTTTCACTGGGCAACTTCAGGGACTGTTGAGAGCAATATCACTTGACTGATGGTCAATGTGGTGATGTATGCAAACTACAGAATTACAAAACTAGATTTAAAGAAAATAAGGTTGTTTTATTTGGAATATAGGTGTCTGAGAGGAGGTGTGCAAATCTATGAGATGCCAAGGCACGTGCGAAAGGAAAGAGCTATTTTATAGGTTTATGGGTTCATGTACTATTATCAGAGCATGTACCCATATACAACTCTGAAATTTGTATTTCTCCAGATAACCACAAAACAAAGGAAGAACATGAAATTAATTCAGGGAGAAACAACAAACCCACCCCCTCCCATACAAAAAAAGGACAGCATCCCAATCACCAGCCACCCAAAACCACCCCCCCCCCCACCCACACGAATCGGAACAGGAACATCGACCCCTGAAAAACAACCCCCCGCCCACAAAAATTAACAGAACATCAATCTCCTGAACATCCTCCCCTTGAACAACGAACGGAAAAGGAATGGGCAATAAAAAACACAGAATAAAAAGACCATAAGTCTGAAAAAGTCCACAGTCCATAAATGCAATAGTCCAATCCATAAACACAGGGACCAAGATACCATCTTCCGATAGCGCTGGTATTCATCGAAAGAAAGATGTTTGGAATTGAAATTTGAACTGGAACTTATTTATTATTATCATATGTACCGAGATGTAATGAAAAGCTTGTTTGTATATGGATCAAATCATTACACAGTGTACTGGGATAGAAAAAGGTATAACAATAACAAAGCAGAATAAAGTGTAACAGCCACAGAAAAATTGCAGTGTGGGTAAACAATATCATAATGAGGTTGTTTGTGAGGTCAAGAGTCCAACTTATTGTTCCAGAGAACTATTAAATTGTCCTATAACAGTGGGAGGAAACTGTTATTGAGCTCGATGGTATGTTCTTCAAAGCTTTTGAATGCAACGGAGAGAACAGGGAATATCTGGGGTTGGGGCCTTTGATTATGGTGGCTGCTTTACTGATGTAATGAGAAATATAGACAAGAGTCCATGGAGAGGAGACGTACCAACAATATGACCTAGATTTAAATTCAGAGGGAGAAGGATTAGAGGAGAGCCCAGCACTTTTTTTTTGTTCATTTGACAGTGAGAACTAACTGCCAGAGGTGGAAACCTTCATTGCATTTAAAATCACCTGTAGCTGACTTTGAAGAAGTTTACATGTTAGTGGATCAATAACAAGGACATGGGATCTCCCGAGACAGTCCAAATCAATTGGGAAAAACATTGTAAATGGAATGGCCTCATTCAGAGCCCTAATTTGGAATGATTCCATATCCAGAGTAATACCTGTTGAAAGCAGAATCTAAGAGACAAAAGATTAGCTTTATTTATCATATGTACATCAAAACACTGAAACATACGGTGAAATACATCATTTGCGTCAAATCGAACTAGCGAGGATTGTGCTTGCTTCCAGTGGTAACGTAGCGTGCCCACAACTTACCAAACCTAACCGTGCATCTTTGGAATTTGGGAGGAGGACAGAGCATCTGGAGGAAGCCCACACGGCCACAGGGAGAAGGTATAAACTCCTTAGAGGCGGTAGTAGGAATCGAACCCTGATCACCAATCACTGGCACTGTAAAGCAATGCACTAATTGCTGTGCTATTGTGCTGCCCCACACAAAATGCAAGATCTTATGAATCTTATAATGTGTCCAGAGCATTCAGAGAAAAGATCATTCATACATAGAACAAAAAAAAACAGAGCAATTAGTGCTTAAAATAATACACCACAGGAATAGGTCCTCTCTCTGCAACAGCACCATCTTATTGTGTCTGCAAGTCTTTCATAATCCCGACAATTAAGCTGCTTGCATTTATTCATAAAAGAACTCAAAGCCAATAACAAGTTACAACGTTTGAACAGCTGTTGTGAGTATGCAGCGTTAACATTATTAACTTTCGTGATCATAATGAGGATTAGAACAAGCCCTTGTTATCACATTTCCTGCGCTCCCCACAAATACAGGCACTCAACATTTAACCTCCTGTCTACCTGCTGTGTCGGATGGTAAAATGCTGAAGTGCATTCGTTGTCATCTGATATAAGAGATTTATCACCATGCCATCATTCAAGCACTAAATGATGCATATTTTAGATTGGCAGTACTAAACCATCAGAATCTGTGGTGGGGTATGTGGTTGTACAATTCGGCAAGTAATCTAACAGGGTGAACAAATATTTTGTGATATGAGTTCAAACCCCAACAGGGCAGCTGGGGGAATTTGCCTTCAACTAAATACGTAAATATGAAGTTTTATAAAGTGGTTATGAATTATAAGGTCTGTGGAACAGCTAAGCTTCTGTGAAAGCCCACCTGGTTCAGCACTACGTTTCAGTGTAGAAAACGTACTGATCCTTTTCAGCAAAGACATCAAGTTATTTTGGTCTAACTTCCCTCTGAAATGGAGTCAAAAGAGTCTGCAGGTGCTGAGATCTTGAACATACAAAATATGGGTGCCACAGTAGCGTAGTGATTAGCACAACACCATTACAGCTCAGGGCATTCGAGTTCAGAGTTCAATTCTGGTGCTGTCTTTAAGGAAGCACTGTAAATCCTCCCTGTGGAATGCATGGGTTTCCCCTGGGTGTTCTAGTTTCCTCCTACGGTTCAAAGGACCTACTGGGTAGGTTAATTGCTGATTGTAAATTGTCCTGTGATTAGGTTAGGTTTAATGGGGGTTATGAGGGGTTGCTGGGGTGGCTTGGTTCACAAGGTTGGAAGGCTGTATCACTAAATAAATAAATAAATAAAATGGCTGAGGAAATCAGCAGGTCAGGCAAATCTGTGAAGGGACAGTCGACGTTTTAACTCAAGATGATTCATGATAAGTCCAGATGCATTGTGGGCCAGTTATGTTGGTGCTGGAAGCATGGCTACACATGTGGGCTTCCGAGAACAATCCTCGCTGATTGATTTGATGCAAATGACACATTTCACTGTATGTTTCAATGGACATGTGATAAATAAATCTAACCTTTTCCACCTTTTTTGTACATTACATCTCAAATAGCCTATGACTTAGTCAGATCGATGGAAATTAAGTTGGTCAATAAGGTAGATGAAAGATGCAGAGTTATTATCTGCCTCGGAAACACTATAAGGAGAATTAATATACTTCTGGACTAGGCATAGTCTGAACCTGATGAACAAACCCAAATCTGCACTGGAGAAAAATGAACTGAGGTTTGCTGGAGTAATTTACGAATCAGTCTGGGCCATCACATCCAATAAACACTCTGACTTCATTGTTGATGAGAAATGGTTTCAGATTTTCACTGTAGAAAGGACATGATGGCTTTAGGTGTGAATATAATAATGGTTGACAGTGGATCACCTATAAATTATCTCTTTGTCCTAACTTTCATTTGGCTTCATAGTCCAAATTCAAAATGATCCCCGCAGTGTTGGAACACAATGTACTTTCGGTAGTGTTCGGGAATGGTGACACGGCACTGATGGACATCCAGTTGGACAGTCGGAAGATGGAATTTCTCAGACGCTTCCACATTATTCTGTGGATCTTGCAGTCTGGATATGTTTCCTCCTCTGCTTGTAACAAATATTTCCCAGCTGCATTGAAAACAATGATAACCATCAGAAAGTTAGGTCACGTCCTTTCACTTTCTGGGACTTGGATTCAAAATTGGGATAGGCCAGTTGGATTAAGGTTTCCACGTCAGATGCTTAAGGCTTCTTTTCACTCAAGGACCTGAATCTGGTCATTTCTAATGTGCTCTTACATCATAAAAGTCCAGAGAATACAAAACTGGAAACTGTATTTTTTTGTTATTATGAATTGCATTGTACCTCTGCCACAAAGTTATCAAATTTCATGACTTATTCCAGTGATACTAAACCTGATTCTGATTCTGATTCCGGACTAGGTGAATGGACAAAGAAGTGGCAGATGGAATATCATGTACGGAAGAGTATGGTCATTCACTTTCGGAGGAGGAATAAAGGCATAGATTATTTTCTAACTGGAGAGAAAGCTCATAAATCAGGAGTGCGAAAAGGGACTTGGGAGTCCTTGTGCGGGATTCCCTAAAGGTTAACATGCAAGTTGAGTCTGTGGTAAGTAAGGCAAATACAATATTAGCATTCATTTCAGGAGGACTAGAATATAAAAGTAAGCATGTAATGCTGCGGCTTTATATGACATTGGTCAGACCACACCTGGAGTATTGTGAGCAGTTTTGAAACCCTCATCTAAGAAGAGGTGTGCTGGCGTTGGAGAGGGTACAGAGGAGGGTCATGAGAATTATTCCAGGAATGAAAGGGTTAACGTAGGAGGAGCATTTAATGACTCTGGGCCTGTACTTACTGGAGTTTAGAAGAATGAGGAAGAAATCTCATTGAAATCTGCTGAATATTGAAAGGCCTAGATAAAGTGGATCTGGAGAGAATGTTTCCTATAGCGGGGGAATCTAGGACCAGAATAGAAGGACCTCTCATAAGACCAAAGACGAGAAGGAACTTCTTCAACCGAGAGGAGATGAATCTGTGGAATTCATTGCCATGGCCGGCTGTGGAGTTCAAGTTAATGGGTGTATTTAAAGTGGAGGTTGATGAGTTCTTGATCAAAGATTATGGGGAGAAGGCTGGGGAATGGAGCTGAAAGGGATAATAAATCAGCCGTGATGGAATGGAAGAACAGACTCAATGGACCAAATGGCCTAATTCCACTCCTATGCCTTATGGTCTTGTGGTCAGTCATTTCCCCGGCAGCTTATTCCACACACTGACCACCCTCTGGGTGAAAAGGTTGCTGCTCAGGTTCCTTTTAAATCTCTCCCCTCTCACCTTGAACCAATGCCCTCAAGTTCTTTATTCCTCAACCCTGGGAAAAATAGACTGTGTGTGCACTAGGCAAATCTACACCTCTCATGACGCTACACATGCACAGTATAACTCTGTGGAGTTTCTGTTGTCATGTTGGAAGCATTGTGGCCAATAAAGACTAAAGGTTATCTTTAATGATCACCTGTATATTGAAACATAAAGGGAAATAAGTTGTTGGTTTCAAATCAAGTCAGTGAGACTTTTGCTGGTGGTGGCCTGCATGTGTTGCCTTGTTTCTGATGCCAACATAGCACGCCACAACTCAGTAACCCTAACCCATACATCTTTTGGAATGTGGGAAGAGACCAGAGCACCCAAAAGGGAACCCATGCGGTCACAGGGAGAATGTGCAAACTCTTTACAGACAGCGGTGGGAATCAAACCCAATCTTATCTGTGGCACTGTAAAGCATTGGTAACAACCACTATGCTACCATACCACCCTCCCACAAACAAAAAAAGTGATACTGAGCAAATAATCTTTTTTAATTGTTGTTGAGGCGGGTGTCACCTATTGACTGGGAATAAATCACTGCTTGTGTTTGAAACAGCAATTTCGAGTATATATTATATCCTCCTGAAAACACAGTCAATTTAATGCTCTATACGAATGGCAGATTTTCAATAGTGCAGCATGCCCTCAGCCTAAATGTTTCTGCTGGATTGAGACTTATATCAATTTGCAGGAACTGCCTCGATGTTCACCAACAATTCTTCAGCCATCAGCCTAGGGGAACAAGAGTTGATGTTCTTGTGCTTGGGGATTTAAAGAGGGTGACTAATTTTTTACTTAGGTTGAACATTCCATGCAATGAATTTGCATTCCCTAATCCATGGTTCCATTAGCAGGTGATTATGGTTCAAACAATAAGAGATTTCAGTATATTTTACAAAAGGAGCAGAATTAGGCCCATTGAGTCAAACCTATCATGGCTGAATTATTATCCCCCTGAACCACAATTTCCCACTTTCTACCCCATAACCTTTCACACCTTAACTAATTAAGAATCTATCAACCTCTTCTTTAAATGTACCCAATGACTTGGGCTCTACAGCTGTTTGTGGCAGTGAATTCCACAGATTCACTACCCTCAGGCTGAAGAAATTCCTTCTCAACTCTCTTCCAAATGGACATCCTCTAACCTGAGGCTGTGCCCTCTGGTCCTAGATTGCTCCACTAGAGAAAACATGCTCTCTACATCAACTCTATCAAGGCCTTTCAATATTCTGTTCGTTTCAATGAGGTATGCCTCCCACCCCAGCCCCCATTCTTCTAAACTCCAGAGAGTATAGGCCCATAGCCATCAAACGCTCCTCATGCATTAACCCTTTCATTCCCTGATTATTCTTGTGAAACTCTGCTGGACTCTCCCCAAGATAAGGGGTCCAAAACCGCGCACATTGCTCCATGTGTGATCCGACCAATGCCTATTGAGCTGCAGCAATATATTCTTGCTCTTATATTCTAGTTCTCTTGAAATGAATGCTAACATTGCATTTGTCTTCCTTACCTTTGACTCAGCTTGCAAGTTAACCTTTAGGGTATCCTGCATGAGGACTCCCAAGTCCCTCTCCACCTCTGTTTCTTGAATTTTCTTCCCATTTAGAAAATAGTCTCTGAACATAAGAAATAGGAGCAGGAGTCGGCCATCTGGCCCATCGAGCCTGCTCCGCCATTCAATAAGATCATGACTGATCTGGCTATGGACTCATCCCCACCCACCTACCGTTTCCCCATAACCCTCAATTCCCCTACAATGCAAAAATCTATCCAACATTGTCTTAAATAAATTTACTGAGGTAGCCTCCAATGTTTCAATAGGCAGAGAATTCCACAGATTCACCACTCTCTGGGAAAAGCAGTTCCTCCTCATCTCCATCCTAAATCTACTCCCCCGAATCTTGAGGCTATGTCCCCTAGTTCCAGTCTCACCTACTAGTGGAAACAACTTTCCTGCCTCTATCTTATCTATCCCTTTCATAATTTTATATATTTCTACAAAGATATTCTCTTATTCTTCTTAATTCCAGCAAGTACAGTCCCAGGTGACTCAATCTCTCCTCATAGTCTAACCCCGGCATCTTTGGAATCTCCTCTTGTGAACCTCATCTGCCCCACCTTCAAAGCCAGTATATGCTTCCTCAAGTAAGGAAACCAAACCTGCATGCAGTACTCCAGGCTCCAGGTGCAGCCTCACCAGTACCTTATACAGTTACAGCATAATCACCCTGCTCTTAAATTCAATCCCTCCAGCAATGAAGGCCAACGTTCCATTTGCCTTGTGGATAGTCTGCTGCACCTGCAAACTAACCTTTTATGATTCACACACAAGCACTCCCAAGTCTCTCGGCATAGCAGCAGGCTGCAATTTTTTACCATTTAAATAATAATCTGCTCTTTCATTTTTCCTTCCAAAGTCTTTTTTCCTTCTACCCAAAGTGCTTGACCATACACTTCCCTACACTACAATATATTCCATCTACTACATCTTTTCCCCTTCACCTGAACTGTCTAACTCTTTCTGCAGAAGCTCCGAACTATTATCTTCTTTTAGCCACTACTCAGTGATGCCCGCAACATCATACATGCCAGTTTCTAACAGTGTGCTATTTTGTGGTCTAACTTATCCATCAATCATTCATTCTGAATGAATTGACACATGACTGAGAAAGAACACCAGTGCCTCAAATTCACCAAGCGGCTAAAGAAATTTGGCACACATTTTTTAAAAATACAACATAAGATACATCCAGATGCATCACAAATTGGAATGGCAACTACTTTGCCCAAGACCATAAAAATCTGCAGGGAGTTGTAGACACAACTCAATATATCATGAAAAACAATCTCCTTTCCATGGATTCAGTTTACACTTTTTGCTGCCTTATAAAAGTAGCATATATACTCAAAGACCCCTCCCACCCTGAACATTCTCTCTTTTCTCCACCATGCATTGGATAGAAGATAGAAAATCCTGAAGGCATGTCTCACCAGGCTCATGAACAGTTTTATCACACTATTATAAGATTATTGAATAGACTTCTTGTTTGATAGATTAACTCCATAGACTAGCTTGTCATGGCCTGGCACTTTATCTCTGCTTGCGCCACATTTTCTCTATAAATGTAACACTATATTTTGGACTCTGTTAATGTTTTCTTTTTCCTTTATACTATTTCAGTGTACTGATATTGGTGAAATGATCTGTGTGGATCACCTGTATGGATGCACTCTCAGATTCTGTTTCTGAAGAAAACAGGTCTCCTTCAGGATCCCTCTAAATCTCTTGGTCTCACCCTAAATGAGAGGGGGGTTAGATTACATCTCCACCTACTTGCCTTTTCCCCATAACCTGTAATTTCCCTACTATGCAAAAATCTATCCAACTTTGTCTTAAATATACTTACTGATATAGTCCCCACTGCTTCATTGGGCAGAGTCACTGACAGCTTTAGATGTGTACTTGCTTAATCTGGGACAAAACTAACTAAAGGGTATATGTTAAACAACATCAAGGACGCTTTCAGTAAGATGGTGCTGACATTTTGTGTGCAGCAGCTGCAATGGGAATCATCAAATATTCCCACTTAGGACAACTACAGTTGAAATCCACAGTCACTGCCATGGGTTCTTTGGTAAGTAGCATCGATTTAAGATGTTTAGAAAAATCTATCGATACTCAAAATCGACGAACCTCGAATGGCAGACTCAGGTCGTGAGTGCAGGTCCCCTGTAAGAAAATGGAATCAAGAACAGTGCTTCAGTCTATTGGTCTTAGACCCCCTTTTTAAATGCTTAGACCCTCCACTCCCAGCTGTCCTGCTGGCAAATGTGCAGTCTCTAAATTAAAATTAAAACTTCAGGGCAAGATTGCTGTACCAAAGGGGCACTAGGGATTTCAGTATACTTTGCTTCATGGAAGCAGTTGAAAGAAAATTTATCACCAAAGTATATATATGTCACCTTGAGATTCATTCTTCTACGGGCGTACTCAATCAATCCATAGAAGAATAATAACCATAATAGAATCAATGAAAGACTGCACCAATTTGGGCATTCAATCGGTGTACAAAAGACAACAAACTGTGCAAATGCAAAAAGAAAATAAAATAATAAATATGCAAAAAATATCGAGAACATGAGATGAAGAGTCCTTGAAAGTTGTTGCAACATTTCAATGAAGTTGAATGAAGTTATCACCTTTGTTTCAAGAGCCTGATGGTTGAGGGGTAATAATAGTACCTGAACCCGGTGGTGTGAGTCCTAAAGCTCCTGTTCCTTCTTCTGAGTGGCAGCAGTGAAGACAGCATGACTTGAGTACAATAAAATTGAGTCTTTATCTCATAATCTACCCCATTATGATCCTGCACTTTACTGGTTACCTGTACCGTGCTTTTCCGATAGCTTTTAAACTTTATTCTGCATCGTTATTGATTTACCTTATTCTACCTCAATGTACTGTATAATTATTTGATGTGTTTAAACAGTATGCAAGATAAGCTTTTCACTGTATCTTGATACATGAGACAATAATAAACCTATACCAATGCCAATACCGATGTTTTCTTTTTCTTGTGAATAAGCCTTTGATGCTGTTGCAAATTTCTCATTTCTCACTTAGCCTGAGCATACACGTACTTGTGTACATGGCGATAAACTCAGCTTTGACTTCGAATTGCAGCATCTTAAAAATATGGTGGATAAGTACTTGAAAAAGGAAACGCAGAAGATGAGATGGAAGTGCAATTGAACTGAGAGAGATGTGATATGCTGCCTGGAAAATACAACAATCGAAATGAAGATATTTGATTCCAGTGCTGGAAGCACAGCCTTCAGGGTTGTCAGCCATCAGCCCATCATGTGGAATTCCAAGTGTCTGGACTGCCAGGATGACTCAGAAGTTTCTCAGAAGTTCTTCCTCTGATATTTCACAAGGAAGAACATGTAACAGAAGGAGAGAATGCTCATTGTTCCTGGAGAAAGTGGGATCACCTTGGACAAAAAAGCCTGGTCTTCTCCTTTAAGAGACTTTCACTCCAAAGCCTTTCCTGCCTCGCCCTGGACCTTGCATTTTATTAATCTACTTGCACTGCACTTTCTCTATAATTGTAACTCTATATTCTGCATTCTGTCTTCCTTTTTACTGCCTCGGTGTAATGATTTATGACATGATCTGTTATGCAAAACAAAAGTGTTTCACTCTATTTCAGGACGTGACAGTAATAAACCAATACCAGTATAATAAAAGTCAGTTCCACAAAGTCTTTCTTTAAAGAATTATATATTTCTGATGCCATTGATTCAACGAATAACCTCACACTCAATATGTACTAATGGTTGTACTTTCTTGTTTAATTTCATACTTTCATCTGGATTCCATGTCTGCAACAGAACAGCTGCCGTCTCCTCAGATTTAATCATGAAATGAAAGACGACACTGTCCTATTGAATTTATTCAGGGCTCTCCGCAGTGGGACAGCCACTGGCATCTGACAGGACTGATTAAAGTACACTGCAGCTCCTAGACTGACCTGGTTATGACAAGCTCAAGAGAGCAGTGTAACTGAGAAACATAGTAAATGGTGCAGTCAGCCCCAGAGTGTGATTCAATAGACTAAACACATCTGTCCCTATAACTGGGAAAGGAAGAGTTCAGGAACTGTATTGGCTCAGGACAGGGGCCACCTGCCATTTTAGAGGGTGCGGTATCATAATAGTAATGTTATTGGACTAATAATCTGGAGGCTTCAATTAATGATCTGGAGACTGAGTTTGAATCCTATTATGGTATATAAGAACTTAAGTTTAGTTAATTAAGTAAAGCTGTAATTTAAAAAAAAATGGTAGTACTGGTCTTGTAAATGCTCAATTGTCACAAAAGAAACATCTCAGTTATCAATTCCCTGGAGGGAAATTTCAGACAATGTGGCTCACAATTCACTGAAAAGGCCATCAGCTTTGGAAATGATCATGGATAGGCAATAAATGCTGTCCTATCCAGCAATACTTCAATGATTGAATGAAAACATGGTACTCACTTTGTCAGCATGTCAGGCGGCATCTATGGAGGGAAGTGGACAGTCGACGCCTCAGAACAGCCATTGATTCCCTCCATAGATGCTGCCCAAATCATTGAGTTCCTCTAGTGTTTTGTGTATGTTCAATGGAAAAAAAAACATACTTTCTTTTTGAGTTCCTTTGTGTTACTGCGGATTTCCAGCATCTGCAATATCTATTGTGCTTATACTCTTTCTTTAAATTCCATGACAAATAATTCCAGTCCAAACTATCTCCTCAGAGACATGAGATGCATAAAATTATTATAAGTTGAATGCTTACTCTGGCTTCATGATTAAGGGATATACAGTGAAAATTGAGTAAAATTGTAATAGTAGGTCTCCATTGAAGTAGAGGATGTTGCTTTGAATAGTTCAATAGAAAAAAGATATTAAATACTTTAGGCCGCCATAACAGCACTTGAGAGGTATCTGGGCGGCAGTGTGAAATGTGAGGAGGATGTTATGAGAACGCAAGGTGACTTGGACAGGCTGGGTGAGTGGGCAGATGCATGGCAGATGCAGTTTAATGTGGATAATTGTGAGGTTATCCACTTTGGTGGTAAGAACGGGAAGGCAGATGATTATCTAAATGGAGTCAAGTTAGGTAAAGGGGAAGCACAACGAGATCTAGGTGTTCTTGTACATCAGTCACTGAAAGCAAGCATGCAAGTACAGCAGGCAGTGAAGAAAGCTAATGGCATGCTGGCCTTCATAACAAGGGGAATTGAGTAAAAGAGCAAAGAGGTCCTTCTGCAGCTGTACGGGGCCCTGGTGAGACCACACCTGGAGTACTGTGTGCAGTTTTGGTCTCCAAATTTGAGAAGGGCATTCTTGCTATTGAGGGAGTGCAGCGTAGGTTCACAAGGTTAATTCCCAGGATGGCGGGACTGTCATATGTCGAAAGATTGGAACGACTGGGCTTGTATATTCTGGAATTTAGAAGGCTGAGAGGGGATCTTATTGAAACATATAAGATTATTAAGGGATTGGACACGCTGCCGGCAGGAAGCATGTTCCCGCTGATGGGTGAGTCCAGAACCAGAGGCCACAGTTTAAGAATTAGGAGTAGGCCATTTAGAATAGAGTTGAGGAAAGACTTTTTCACCCAGAGAGTGGTGGATATATGGAATGCTCTGCCCCAGAAGGCTGTGGAGGCCAAGTCTCTGGATGCTTTCAAAAAAGAGATGGATAGAGTTCTTAAAGATAGTGGAATCAAAGGTTATGGGGATAAGGCAGGAACTGGATACTGATTGTGGATGATCAGCCATGATCACAGTGAATGGCGGTGCTGGCTCGAAGGGCTGAATGGCCTACTCCTGCACCTATTGTCTATTGTCTATTGTCTATTATCAATCATGGTTATGTCAGACGACTTATTGGAGGATGTTTTCAATAGTGGGAGAGTCTAAAATGAGTGAGCGCAGCCTCAGAATAGAAGGATGTCCCTTTAGAACAGAGATGAGAAGGAATTTCTTTAGAGAGGGTGGAATTCATTGCCACAGATGGCTGTGGAGGCCACGTCATTGGTATTTAAAGCAGAGACTGCTGGATTCTTGATAAGTAAGGTATCAAAGATTATAGGGGAAAGGCAGTGAAATGGAGATTAGAGGGAAAATAAATCAGCCGTGATGGAATGGCAGAGCAGAATCAACGGGCCAAATGGCCTAATTCTGCTCTTAAGTCTGACAGTCTTATGGACTTCCTGCATGGGTTATATCTATCGGAGTAGAAAAGGACCTGATCAGAGTTAAACATTTTCTATGTTTTTACAACATTTGTTGAGTTGCTTATGAAATCTATTGATTAGATTTTAAGTTTAAACTTCCACTATAAAAACATTTATTAAAAAATTGATATTAATTTATATTGAATGGTTTCTGAGGGATGGGTAGATTCATTATGTTGTTTTTTTAATGTAGGTAGATGGTTCCATGAGGAAAGAATGACCAGAAAGTTTCTTTTAAACATACAAATGAGTTTATTGGGAGTTATATAGTCTTTTAATCTTATTTGTAACCAAACCCCAACCCCACATGTCCCACGAGCCTTACCCTACTTTATCTCTGTCACCACCTCCAACATGATAATTACCCAAAATATCTATACTCTTCCAGATTTAGAAATGACTTCGCTCAATCGTTCTACCTCTCTGCTTTTTATGATGTTCATTAAAATCTACCTCTTTGACCGAGCTTTTCTTCATCAATCTTAATATCTCTTGTGGTTCGGTGTCAAATTCTGCTTGATCAGATACTTGCAAAACGCCTGAAACATTTTTGCTGCATTAAAGACAATATACGCATATAGCTTCTTCTTGTTGCTGAATATCTAAAAAAAATTAAATATTTAAGTCAGTAACTAAAGATTCATTACTGTGTTACAATTTGTTTATTTTCCAAAAATAAGTGAAATGACCGATGTTTTGCAGCTTTCCTGTGTGGAAATTAGCACTCAGATCCATTAGAAATCCCTTTATCATCTGTTTTAAAGTTGTGTTAATGTGTTTAAAATGAATTGCTTAATCTCATTAGAGATGCAAGGGAAATCTGGGCACTTTCTCCAGTTTAATTCTGACTACAACATTTTATTAAATATTGGAATCTTTTATATTTAATATAAACAGAAATGTGCCTTTCACTTAGATATAAACACAAGAAATTCTTCAGATGCTGGAATTCCAGAGTTACACACAGTTACACAGATATTGCTTAAATATGTTTGGATTGAAAATTAAATAGCATCTAGAAGACCAGCAGGTATAATATTCTGCTTTGTTTTATTAAAAGAAAGGTATGAATTCTTAATTTATTTTTTGCAATATTTCCCACATGCTGCATCAGAGGTCTGGTCTGAACTTGGCCTTGGCAGACTTAGGGTGTAATTCTATACCCGGTAAAAGAAGCCTGACTCTACAGCATCGTAGGAAGTTCATTCTTCTGGGAATTGGGATTCATTTCAAACCCATCAGTGCTGTCAGTTGTTCCACTAAAGGGAGTCATCAGAATCCCCTTAGCCCTCCTGGGACACTAAGTCAAGTCGCTTGGTGGCTGGCCTCACACAAATGGAACAGGAGCCTTTTATCCTTCCCAATCTGAAAAAACCATCACTGATGCTTGGCTTTGACTGTTATTTCCCTCCCACAGGTGCTGCTCGACCTGCTGAGTTCTTCCTGCAGATTGTTTTTTTTGCTCTAGATTCTAGCATCTTCAGGTTCTTGTGCCTCCCCTTTTACTAAGCTCTCACCTGTGTCAAAGTAGCCCAAATGAAGAATGTGGAGATCATGAGACGTCTAAAGGCAGAATTAACAGATTGTAGAATACAGCACAGAAAGCCATTTAGCTAACCAAGTACGTGGCAGCTAAAAGAGAAGAGGGTGGCATTGCAGTTAGCATAATGCTACTACAGTACCAGTGACCTGGGTCAGTTCCACCACTGCCTATAAGGTGTTTATTCATTCTCCCTATGACCGCGTGGGTTTCTCCCACATTTCAAAGACACACGAGTAGGTAGGTTAATTGGTCACATGGGTGTAATTGGGTGACATGAGCACATTGAGCAAGAAGGGCCTCTTACCATGCTGTGTCTCTAAATAAATAAATCAAGTGTTCATTTATTATCAAAGTATACAACTCTGAAATTCTTCTTCTCTGGATAGGCATGAAACCAAGAAAGAAAAGAATGGCAGCATACTCTTCAACCCCCAAATCCCTCCTACCACACAAAAAAAAACTGAGCAAAAATGGAACAGGCACATCAACCACCAAATGTCTCCTCCCACAAAAAAAATGAACAAAATGGAGCAGGCACATTAACACCCAAATCCTTCTTACCATGCAAAAAAAACTGAACAAAAATGGGTAACATTTTCCAGGCACTGCTGCAGGATCTCCCCTCCCTGGTAGCAGAACAATCAAAAGTCAGGCAGCCGGCACTCACCTTTACATTCGACTTGATGTTCCAATCTCCTTGGTTGCTTTGCTTGGTGCACAGTTGAAGCTTTAATCGGCAAAATGAAGTCGAACTTCGGCTCATACCCCATCCCACAGCTTACTCGCCATGAGATTTGCTCACGCTGTCTCTGCCTCCTGGAATCCTCTTGGGGACTGCAGAGCACTGAAGCACCCAAGTGGCCTCCAACCAGCAAATCACAGGCTCCAACAGTTCCAGAATCACATCCAAAATGAAAAACAAATGTAAAGGAGATGAAAGAAGTGGTTTCATGATCTATCCAGAAGATGTCGACTGAAGGAGCATTGTACACAGAAGATATTTATATAAATAAATATGGATTGGATTGATGGTAAGGAAAGCGAATGCTATGTTGGCATTCATTTCAAGAGGAATAGTGTATAAGAGTAAGGAGGTGTTGATGAGGCTCTATGGGGCATTAGTGAGACCTCATTTGGAATACTGTGTGCAGTTTTGGGCCCCCTATCTTAGAAAGGATATACTGATGTTAGAGGGAGTTCAGAGAAGATTTACAAGGATGATTCCTGGAATGCAGGGGCTAACATATGAGGAGCATCTGTCGGCTCTTGGATTGTATTCATTAGAGTATAGAAGAATGAGAGGGGATCTCATAGAAACGTTTCGAATGTTGAAAGGGTAGGACAGAGTAGATGTGGAAAGGTTGTTTCCCTTGGTAGGTGAGTCCAGGACAAGAGGCCATAGTCTTAGAATTAGAGGGTACCCAGTCAAAACAGAGATGAGGAGAAATTTTTTTAGCCAGAGGGTCATGGATTTGTGGAATTCGTTGCCACATACAGCTGTGGAGGCCCAATCATTGAGGGTGTTTAAGGAGGAGATTGACAGGTATCTAATTAGTCAGGGTATCAAGGGATATGGGGAAAAAGCCGGAAATTGGAACTAGATGGGTGAATAGTTTAGCTCATGGGGGAGCTGCGGAGCAGACTCGATGGGCTGAATGGCCTACTTCTGCTCCTTTGTCTTGTGAAATAAATATTATCCAGATTTTGCGTTCTCACTTAACATTCTCTAGAATCAATCTTCACCTTTCACTTCCCCTCTTCCCCTCTCTGAATTAGAATCAGACTCAGGTTTATCACCAGTATGTGTGAAACTTTTTAAATTAGCAGCAGTAGTTCAATGCAATATATGATTATATTGAAAGAAAAAGATATATAAATCAGTAAATCAACTACAGTAAGTGTGTAAGTGTGTGTGTATATATATATATATATAATATAGTGCAAAAACAGAAGAAATATATATATTAAAAAAGTGAGGTAGTGTTCATGGGTTTAGTGTCCATTTAGGAATCATATAGCAGAGGGAAGAAGCTGTTCCTGAATCGCTGAGTGTGTGTCTTCAGGCTTCATTTACCTTTTCTTCTTCTTTGTTTGCCTGTTTATACCTATCGTCACCCTGTCCCTAGTCTCCTGCCGGCAGTCCCCACCCTCTCCCCTCACTTGGCTGAATCTGCCACCTACAATCCTTTATTCCTCTTTTGTTCACTATCATTGCTTGCCTCTGTCTCACTCCTTCCCCCCTCCTCTTTATACTGGCTACCTTCCCTCTCCATTCTTCATCCTGATTTAGAGCTTGACCTAAAATGCAGAATCTTCCTTTCTGTCCTCACAGATATAAAATGTTGGAGGAACTTAGTAGGTCAGGCATCACCTATGGAGGGGAATGAACAGCCAACGTTTCAGGCCGAGACACTTTATCAGGACTGGAAAGAAAGTGGGCAAAAGCCGGAACAAGAAAATGGGAGGAGGTGGATGAGTCACAAACAAGAGAAAATCTGCAGATACTGGAAATCCAAGCAACACACACAAAATGCTGGAGGAACTCAGCAGGCCAGGCAGCATCTATGGAAAAAAGTACAGTCAACATTTTGGGCCGAGACCCTTCGTCGGTACTGCCAAAGGTTCTCAGACCAAAACATCGACTGTACTTTTTTCCTTAAACGCTGCCTGGCCTGCTGAATTCCTCCAGTATTTCAGAAGCTGGCAAGAGATAAGTGAGACCAGATCCCCCTGCCCCATCACATGGATTTATTTGTTTTCATTTTTCGCGCCATTCTCTGTAAACTCTAGAGACTGTTGTGTGTGAAAATCCCGGGAGATTCAACAGTTTCTAAGATATTCAAACCACCCCATCTGGCACCACAGGGAAAGTCAGCTAAATTTCATCCCCATTCTAAAGTTGCATCCACATGATTGGCTGATTAGCTATTTGCATTCAGAAGCAAGTGTACAGACGTATCTAATAAAGTGGCCACTGAGTGTATATGGCATATAAGTATATACACCATGATCACGAATAATTGTCCTTTACAACCCTGGGGAATGCAGTTAGTTCATTTCATCCTGATCTCCACTTAATTTAGAAATGGGCTTAAGGATATCTTCCTGGTCCAAATGTACAGTTAGTGCTATCGCTTTCAGTGTCCCATCACCAAAAGCAGATAAAGCCCTGTTTAATTGCAGCACAAAGGAGTGCTTGCGAATAATCTTCCTTAAGGCAAAAGAAGCCATTCAAATGATAACATGGAAAATAAATTTCTTTTTACAGACTTTGGAATAATCTGCACTGTATTAGGTGGACAACATAGGGTTTTGTTTGAAGCGAACGTTTCCTAAAATCTATGATCACACTTCAGATGTAATGCATTTTGCCATCTGCCACTTTCTAGTTTATAATACTCTCCCATGTACTTAATCATACATTAATCCCACTATATCCTGTCCTGTCTCCCGCAGTCAAAAGCACCCAGCTTATATTTCAACTAGAACCACAGTAAAAATACAAGGGAAGTCCCTCATTCAAATCACTGAAAGGCTGATGCAGTGTTAATATTTTGCCACTAGATGCCACAAGTAAGATAGTAATTATCACATCCAACCACATTAAAAAAATGCTTGGTCAGCTCTTTAATGCTTAGCAAATAGCCCATCAGCAGGGCTGTAGGAATGTGCTGCAAAGAAGGCACCTGTATAAGCTGGTAGAAAAGGCTGACGAGCAGCAGGCATCATTTAATACAGAGAGGTATGAAGTGCTATACTTAATAGGAGACAATGCAACCTAATCAGCCCAGGTTCAGAGTTGTGCATTATTTTATTTAGAGATAGAGCACAATAACATGTGCTTCCAGCCCTTCAAGCCCAATTACGACCGAATGACCAATTACCCTACTTGTACATCTTTACTTGTGTGAGGCAGCTGGAGCACCCAGAACAACACACTGCCATGGAGAGTACATGCAAGCTCCTTACAGAGGGTGGCAGGAATTGAATCTGGGTCACTGGTGCTGTCGAGCACTATGCTGCGGTGCCGCTCCAAAGGAACAAAGAGACACATGTACAAATTATTGAGAATGGAAGACCTTGTTGAGAGACTAGCAGGTGAAGGAACAAGTGAAGCTAAGGGGGCACTGTGGCCTAGCCGGTAGAGTGGCAATCTCACAGACTCAAGGAGCTAGGTTCTACTCTAACCTCTGGTGTTAACCTTGTGGAGTTCGCACTTTCTCCCCCTGACTGAGTAGTTCTTCCACAGGTGCTCTGGTTTTCTTCCACCTCCCAAAGCATGTGTGGGTTGGCAGATTAATTAGTAGATTGCCCTAGAGTGTAGCTGAGTCATAGAATAGGAGGGATGGTTGTCAGGAATGAAGGAAAATAAAATGCATTAGTGTCTGTGGGTGCTTGATGGTTGACACAAGCTCTGTGGTTTGAAGGACGGCATCACTCTATGACATTTATGGTTGTTTGACTCCAACATTGTTTCAACCACAAATGGAGTACTTAGTCCAATCCTAGTCATTACAGTTTTGAAAAGGTGTGAATATCTTGAGAAAGTGCAGATCCTAGAAAGAGGGTTTAGATCTGCATGGTTGGACTGGGAAAGATTGAATTATTCTATTGAGCACAAAGTTGGTTGAAAGAGAATTTAGAGACACAAGAGGCTGCCGATGCTGGAATCTGGAGCAACAGCCAATCTGTTGGAGGAATTCAGCAAGCTGTGTTTGAATTACTGCACAGATCAGTTGTTGCTTGAGAGAAGATCTAGTATTCAACATTAAGTTCAACTTGTTCAAAGTTCAAATTAAATTTATTATCAATGTATATACCCTGCAGTATAGGCCACCATTTACTACCCTGAGATTCATGTTCTTGCAGGGATTCACAGTAAATACAAAGAAATAAGAAATAAAAACACAAACAAAATAATTATAAATAAAGAAAGGAAGAAAGAAATAGATATCAAGAACATGAGATGAAGAGTCCATAGATTGTGGGAATAGTACAGTGTTGAGGTGAGTGAAGTTGAGTGAGGTTCTCCTCTCTGTTTTATGAGCCTAATAACTGTCTCTGAACTTGTAGGTGTTGGTCCTGAGGCTCCTGTACCTCTTTCCTGATGGCAGCAGTGAGAAGAGAACATGGCCTGGATGGTGGAATCTCTGATGATGAATGCTGTTTTCTTACAACATCGCTCCATGTAGATGTGCTCAGAGGTGGGGTGGCTTTACCTGTGATGACTGGGCTGTATCCATTACATTTTGTAGGATTTTCCATTCAAGAGCATTGTTGTTTTGATACCAGGCAATCAGTCAAGGTACTCTCCACCACTTATCTTTAGAAGTTTGTCAAAGGTTTTAATGTCATCTCAAATCTTCACAAACTTCTAAGAAAGTAGAGGTGCTGTCATGCTTTCTTTGTAATGGCACTTAAGTGCTGAACCCAGAACAGATCCTCTGATATGATAAGACAAAGGAGTTTAAAATTGCTGATCCTCTCCACCTCCGATCTCCCAAAGAGGACTGGCTGTTCATTGTGGAATGAGAGCCGACTTCCAGTTTCCTCTTCCTGTAATCAATAATCAGATCCTTGATCTTACTGACATTGCATGAGAGATTGGTGTTCTGGCACCACCCAGCTAGATTTTCAACCTTCCTCTTATATGCTGATTCATCTCCGCTTCTGATATGGCTAATGACAGTGGTGTCGTCAGCAAACGTAAATAGGGTATTGGAGCTGTGCTTAACCTCACAGTCTTAAGTATAAAGTGAATAGAACAGGGGCTAAGCACACAATCCGTGCTGATGGAGATTGTGGGGGAGATGTTGTTGCCAATCCAAATAGGGGTCTGCAAGTGAGGAAATTGAGGATCCACTTGCACAAGGAGGTTCATCTTTGGACTGTGGGAGGAAACCGGCGCACCTGGAGGAAAAACCATGCTGTCACGAGGAGAAAGTACAAACTCCTTACAGGAGGTAGTGGGAATTGAACCCAGGTTGCTGTAGTGTAAAGCGCTGTGCTAACCACTACACTAAAGTGCCATTCCTGGGTGTCAACATCTCTGAAGTTCTAGCCTGGACCCAATATATAGTTGTATTTATGAAGAAGACACATCAGCTGCTACATTTCATTACGGTTTAAGAAGATTTTGTATCTCCCAGATTGGTCATTGTAAATTGTCCCATGACAACTCAAGGCTACCTATCAAGGGCTAGGATTAAATCTGGGGATTGCTGGGCAGCACGGCTCAAAGGACAGGAAGGGCCTGTTCTGTGCTATATCTCAATTTTTAAAAATAAACTTTTAGCTCTAGGGGGTACATACACCCTGAGTCTGGCCGACCTAAGTATATTTTTCATAAATTTCAGCAAGTTCTCCTTTCAGTCATCTATAAAAAACAGTCTGAGTCTGCTAAGTTTCTTTCCGTAATACTTACCAGCCCTGTAATGTGTTTAATCGTAGTTTTCAGGGTAGCTGTTCCCAATTGTGGATGATTGAGGAAAGGCTACAAAGAGTACTGGACAAACAGAGCAAGTCAGGCAGCATCTATGGAGGGGAATAAACAGCCAACATTTGATAATAAATGTACTTTGAATTTTGAACATTTCAGGCCGACATCCTTCATCAGGAACACAAGAAGAAGCTTTTCTGCTCAGGGAGAAATTATGATCAACTATTGACTGCTTAAGGTGAGGTTGAAAACAGAGTCTTTAAGTGTTTTAATGGGGATCAGTGTGGGCATGTGAGAAATTTGCAGAGTTCTGAGAATTTACGGAAGAATGGGATTCTGCAAGGTGGAGCTAGAACAGAGTTAGTAAACTGAATGGCCCCTCTTTGTGCTGCAACAGTTCGGAGATGCAAGGAATTCAACCAGTTCGTCTGGTTACAGATGATGGTCTTGCTAGTGGCACCCAAGGTGCAAAACATTATCACTTGGTTTCAGACAAATGCAGCAAAGTAAATTGCATGACATTTCTGAGAATTTGTGTCTATACTCAGTGGCCGTTTTATTAGATACACCTGTACACCTGGTCATTAATGCAACTATCTAGTCAGCCTATCATATGGCAGCATCTCAATGCATAAAAGCATGCAGACATAATCAGGAGTTTCAGTTGTTGTTCAGACAAAACATCAGAATGGAGAAGAAATGTGATCTAAGTGATTTTGACCATGGAAGGATTGTTGGTGCCACACAGGGTGGTTTGAGTATCTCATAAACTGCTGATCTCCTGGAATTTTCACACACAACAATCTCTGGGTCTCTAGAGTTTACAGAGAATGGTGCAAAAGAGAACATACAGCCAGTGAGTGGCAGTTCTATAGGCAAAAATGCCTTGTTAATCAGAAAATTCAGAGGAAAATGGCCAAAATGGTTCAAGCTGACAGGAAAGTGACAGCAGCCCAAATAACCACATGCTCTGCAACAGTGGTGTGTAGATGAGTAGGCCTGAATGCACAATGCATCGTACCTTGAAGTGGTTGGGGTATGGCAGCAGAAAACACAAGCATACACTCAGTGGCCACTTTATTATTTAAAGGAAGTACCTAATAAAGTGTCATCTGAATGTATCTTTCTCTGATTGTACTTACTAATGTGTGTCTATTATTGTTACACTGTGGACTTGTTAGCTTCATACGCTCATATCATCTCAAACCTGAGCAGACTTCAATTAAAGCCATACAGCATGGAAACAGGATTTTCAACCCAGCAAATCCATACCAACCATGAAACACCCATCAACACCCATCTATAGTGGTTAACTCATCAATGCCCATCTGTAATGGCTAACTCGAGCTTGAAGTTGCATTTCATTTCTGTTCACCTCAGACTTCTCCACTCCCAGCGTGAGGACAAACACAAGCAAGATGGAAAAGTTGTTATATTCCACCTGAGTTATCTGCAACTCAATGGTATGACATTAAAGTCTCCAATTTTAGATCATCTGTGTTTCCACATTCCCCCCTTCCCCCACTAACATCCATCTTTCCTTCAATTTTACCCTGGTCCTCCTATATGTGTTCCCTTTCTCATATCTCTCCTTCAAGCCTCCATAACCTATTTTCATCTCCTTTCCCCTCTTGGTTCCATCCACTAAAATCTCAAACACTTCACCAACCATATCCCCTCCCAAATCAGATTCCATCTCGCTCAGATGGTTCGCATTATCACCATCCTTTTTTCTCAGATTCCAGCATTTACAGACTTTGCGTCCCTGCTCTTCACCCTTCACTCATTTTGTCTTTATCTTCACCTCTCCCTCTTCCCCCTGGTTGCATCTAGCCTACTCGCTCTTTTACTCCATTTTTTTTCTCTTTGTCTGCTTCTCCTTGTCATCGGCCTGTCTCTCTACTCCATCCCTCCCAGTCTCCTTCCATTCCTCACCCCTCCTCAATCTACCAATCACCTCTGACCCCTTTCTCGTCCCTCCCTTTTGATATTTGCCATCTTCCATCTCCACGCTCAGTCCTGATGCAGGCTCTTGACACAAAGCATCGGCAATCCCTTTTCCCCCCACGGATGCTGCCCGAGGCCCCCCATCCGGTTCCTTTTTGACCCATCAACACAAATTTGACAGAGATCTTGCTTTATTTTCCCTTCCTTCGCATCAGCTCAGGGAAAACATGAAAATTCTCAAGAGACGGCACCAGAGCTCGGGAATGAACCTGGCTCACAACAGCTTTGAAGTAGCAACACCATGCTTCCCTTCCACACTGCTACCCAACGATGCGGGGGTGGAGATGGGTGGTGGGCGGATGGTACTTTAACCATTAAAGGATCTCTGCTCATACTATGAATAGATCAGACCTCACAGATGTCTGAATGAGCTTTCCAAAGTTCAGCATCCAAGGTTGCAACAACAAAACCACCAATAAAATGGAGATTCTCCATTACGCTTACTGCGCCTTGAACTAAGTGACTGTAAATTTCTAACTGATTTCCCTTATTGTGGTTCACCATGTTCAAGTGGTTATAACAGGTGAGCTCTTGAAAGATACTCACTGACAGTTTCTTCTTGGTAGTTTGAGTGGTAAATATGCAATCAGAACAGAACCCTCCTTCACTTTAGAATTAATCACATTGCTGTTAACTTTAGAATTATATTAAACTGGGTCTTGTTTTTGTTTTATTTAGTTTTCAGGATCTGTGTATTGCAAGTAAGGCCAGCTTTTATACACCATTCTTAATAGTCTTTGATATGAATGTCTTAGAATTTCTCATCTTGAATACTGGTGAACCAGGTGGTCTTTTAAATATATCCTATCATTTTGTGGGCATCATTATAATAACCAGTCTTTTTAAAAGAAAATCAGATTATTGACCGAGGTAGGGTCACAAACCAAGACTTCAAAACTACTCCTTTGCCTCCACAGATGTTGCTCACCCATCTGATTTCATCCAGCAGAGTATTTTGCTCCAGATTCCAACATCTGCGGTCCTTGGCAGTTCTACTTGTTACCTTGGTTCTTTTCATAAAATGGAGATTAGCTTTATCTGTTACGTGTACATAAAAACACCGAAACATATTGTTTTTGGGTCAATGACCAATACAGTCCAAGGATTGTGCTTGGGAACAGCCTGAAAATGTCACCGTGTTTCCATCACCATCGCATGCTCACAACTCACTAACACTAACCTGTAAGTATTTGGAATGTGGGAGGAAACCAGAGCACGCAGAGGAAATCTACGTGGTCGTGGGCAGAACTTGCAAAAGCCTTACAGACAGCGGTGGGAATCGAACCCCGACTGGTAATCGTTGGTGCTGTAAAGCAATCGCACTAACTGCTACGCTATTGTGCAGTGCCCATGGGTTAATATCCTGAGTAAGCTATACCACTGGAATTGGGTTCCAGGAGGAAGTCAGGGTCAGAGGTGCAAGGTAGAGACCCTGATGCATCCACCAAGTAAAAATGCTTTGTGGTAAAGTTAAGCACTCATGTTTGCCTGCCTGCTGGTTACAATTTTTGCAGCTCTGTAGGAAGGTTGAGATCTATATATTGGCTAAAATCCCCTTTTCCTTTTTAAGCAGGTCCTTTTTGCTTCCAATGCGTGTTAACGCTTTGTGAAAAGAAACATCTGTCACAGTAAACATTGATATTATATTCATCAAAAGGATACACTGGACAGATTGTGACAGATTAACATAAGTGTATGGCAGTCTATTGCCATTGAACTTCATTTCCTATTCATTAAATGTTAATATTTATCACTCACCAGGTTGTACATTTGAATCTTCACAGGGTAATCCCAATGGTATTTTGTATTGGAAGTTCACACGGTGAATCAGCTGGCGTGATGGAACCAGTGATAAAATAATGCATTTGATGATCCAAAATGTTTCAGGAACAGGCTCTGTGGAATCCCTTCTGAACTGCCTCCTATGTTCTTTCTTAAATAAATGGACCAAAGGTACACTTTACGTCAGATTTGGCATCACCAAACTCTTGTAAGAATGAGTCAAGAGAGACCGAATATGCTGGATATCTGGATCAAACACACACAAAATGCTGCAGGAATTCATCAAGTCAGGCAGCATCAATGGAGGGAAATGGACAGTTTATGTTTTGGGCCAAGACCTTTCATCAGGACCAGAAAGGAAGGGGGGGAAGCCAGAATGAAAGGATAGGAGATGGGAAGAAGCAAGAGTTGGCAGGTGATAGGTGAATCCAGATGAGAAGGTGAAGTCATGAGGGTGAAGGAGGGTGGAATAAAGGCAAACCATGAGGATGCGGGGAGGGGGAAGAAAGGGGGAAATGAGGCCACAAGGATAAAGGAAAATGGAGTGGTGGTTACTGGAAGGTGGAGAAATCAATATTCATGCTTCAGATTGGACACTACCAACACAGAATATGAGGCTAATCCTTCAATCTGCCTCTGGATTCAACCTGTCATTGGAGGAGGCTGTGGACTGAAATGTGAGTGTAGGTATGGAAACTGGAATTAAAATGGAGGGCCACCAGCAGGATTTGGCACATCCAGACAAACATACTTGCATCAGGTGAGTCCTGCTGGGCTCTAGGTTCAAAGGTGAGCCTGAGGTTGGAGGCCCAATTTGTGTAAATTTGAGAATCTGGTGCCAAGGAGTGGAGGCCCAGAGGAAGCCTGGATTGGGATTAGATGTTTGTGGGTGAGGGACCTGTTTCAGTGTTGCTTTATTTTGTTGTTGTTTCTGCTTATGTTGTTTTGCTGGCACGGTAGGCGTGGGAATGCGTAGCAACATTCGTGGGCGGCCCCCAACACATCCTTAGTGTCTTGGTTGTTACCACAAATGGTGCATTTCACTGTATGTTTCAATGTATATGTGATAAATAAACATGAATCTGAATCTGAGTTGTTATGCCTCTCTTCATTTAACTGAAGTGAAACTTCCATTTTGCACACAAAGCATATCAGTCCCATAAATACAGGAGCAGAGAAATTGACCCTGAAAAGTGATGCTTGTTCTGAGTCCGAAGTCACATATCTTTCAGACCAACATTTTCAATAGTTTTTTGATCAATCTAACTGGTACTAAGCATCTTCTTCCCCATGGCATACAACACCATAAATTTAACTTCCTCATTTATCTAAATAAGACTTAATAATCCAGGTACCTGGAATAATAAACCTGGTTAACTTAAACTACTCTACTACCACAACTTGTGAACTTCACAGCCAATTGTAATTGAGCAAATTGTAGACTGAAATACAAGACGGAAGGTGGAGGCGAATAATACTTTGTGTACCTTTACACTTCAAACAGGAGACAACTAGCCTGGCAGAAGAACAGTAAAGAGTGGAAAAAGTTTACCATTTTTGTGGCAGCTACTTGGAAGTTATTTCAGGAGGAAGGAAAGTTGTAATCTCAACACCTTAAGTAAATAAGGACAGAGAAGTTCACACATGACTTAAATTGGTAAATGAAGTTGGAAAGTTGTTTTATTATTGGCACATGTACCGATGCAGAATGAAAATCTTGTCTTGCATATTGCTCATATAGATCAATTCGTTACAAAAATGCATTGAGGTAGTGCAAGATTAAACAGTAACAGAGTGCAGAAGGGGGCAGCATGGTATTGTAGTGGTTAGTGTAATGCTTTTACAAAACCTGTGACCCATGTTAATTTCTACCGCTATCCGGAAGAAGTTTATATGTTCTCCCTGTGATCTGATTGGTTGTGTCCAAGTGCTCCCATTTCCAATCGTATTCCAAAGACATAAAATTTAGTAGGTTAATTAGTTACATGGGTGTAATTGCGCTCATTTGGCCAGAAGGGCCTGTTACTGTGTTATATCTCTAAATAAAAATAAAAATAAAATAAAGCATGACGGTCACAGAGGAAGTGTAGTACAGGTAGATAATAAGGTGCAAGGTCATAACGATTGGAAAAATAATAGACATGCTAGCACCTGTAGATGACAATATAGGGAGTGAATTTTAATAATTGGAACCTACCAAGCCTGATAACATATCTTTATAACAGTAATTTCAATTCAGGCATCTACACTCTGAACCACCTTCATTTCCATATCCCCTTGTAATATTTCCCTTCCTTGCAAGGTTAAGAAATTAAAAAGAGACTTTGATTCTGGGCCCCTGTATGTCCTTGAATGTGACTGCTCACTTCCAAGCCAATAATTTCCTCCCTATATCTTTCCACTTCTTTTCCTTCACCATATAGCCTGGCTACTCATATGTTTCGGTGTTCCTGGTATAGGGTTTGACGAAGACCCTACTAGACAGGTATATGGAGGAATTTAAGATGGGAGGTTATGTGGGAGGCAGGGTTTAAGGGTCGGCACAACATTGTGGGCCGTAGGGCCTGTAATGTGCTGTACTATTCTATGTTCTATGAAGAAGGCACGAAATTAGTCGAACTTCTCTTTGTGCAAGAGCGTTCATCCTCATCACCCCATGATGCCCTGAGTCACACTCACTTCTCAGTGCTCCATTTTGTGGAAACCAACGGTAGCAATGGTGGCAGGGAACCTGAACAGCAATCGCTGACGCCTCTTTAACCTACGTACCGAAAAACAATTTCAGATTAGATTCAGATTTATTTATACATCAAAAACATGCAGTGAAATGTGTTGTTTGTGTTATCAACTAACACAACCAAGGATGTCAAGCTCTCAAGTGTTGCCACACATTCTGAAGCGAACATTACATGCCCACAATGTTCACCAGAACAATATAAAGCACAACTAAACTGAACATACCAAGCAACAAAGCAACAACAGCAAAACAAGCCCTGTTCCTCCCTCCCATGAACTAACCATGGGATAGGCTGTCTTCTTTGGCCTCTAGCCTCCAGCAGACTTGTGGATTCACAAGAGTTGTGCTTTCGACTTCCCTATTGAATGTTGATATGATGCTTATCAACACCCCTGAACATATTGTTAAATTTGCTCAAATTTCTTTGAAAACCTAATCACTGCTTTGATATTCAGCAATATGAAACAATTTTACTCTGCGTTTTCCTATTTTGCTTGAAAAAATACCATGCGGCACACGGTAATGTAGCTATTAGCGTGATACCATTACAGATGGGACGTCAGAGTTTAGAGTTCAATTCTGGCACATACTGTAGGGAGGTTGTATGTTCCCCCTCCCTTCCCCCATGACCCCATCGGTTTCCTCCAGATACCCTGGTTTCCTCCCACAGTCCAGAGATATGGCGGTTAGTTGGTTAATTGATCATTGTAAATTGTCCTGTGATTATGAGATGCTCCATTGGTCGGAGCTGACTATGGATGTTGCGTCCAAGTTGTCTGCATGATAAAGAAGGCAGTACACAAGCCAGGGCAGAATGATATTGAGAGCAAGCTGCTGCCCATGTAGCAGGCTCCCCCTGCCCCCCCCCCCATGCAGCTGATGAATCCAAAGGAATGACAGAGACCACAATACAGTTTGGCACCTGCAGCATCATAGGAGTTGCCATTCAACATTGAACTCAATATAGCACTGCCTTACGGACTTCAGCTCCAGATTTTTCCTTGGGGTTTTACTCCCGAAGCCTTCCCCAGGAGTGTATATATTCGCTAGGCAACGTAGCTTTGAAATCAGAGCTTTCCTTCTCCTAGGTGAGCTGCCAACCACACCTGACAAACCCTATCTACCCAAAGTGACCACTTTTAAGGTGCTAGTAACCCATATTTGTCCCTTTTCCTCTCAATAGAAACAGTTCTGACAGACTTAGTAGCCAAGCCACATGTGAAAGCCAAGAGTTGGACTTGGTTGTCAGAGGCTATTTGAGATGCATACCATTGGGAGCATTCAATAGATAGTGGGAGCTTATCCCCATTACATCCCTCGGCTATGACAACCTCAGGATATCCTGTGATTAGGCTAGTGTTACATAGGTAGGGTGCGGGGCAGCATATCTCATTGTGCAAAAAGTACCTGTTCTGTGCTGTAAATCTAAATAAATAAATGTGATTGCATACCTAAGGAAACAAAGCAAAATCATTTCTGTTTACCTATTGCCAACTGTTTGAAGTTATGATCATTTGGTGGTGAATATGGAATAATACTGTACATTAAAATTAGATGCTTTTGTTCTGTCCTTTAGAATGTCAGGATGGTTCACATTGTGTAAGTTTACTTGATATTCACCCATTTATTTTAGTGCAATGTATCATGGAAACATTATATAACATAATACAATTCATCTTTGATTAAAATGTGTTTTAGTTTTGTTCAAGGTGTGTGTCTGTGGGCTTACATTAGTAATTTTCACCCAGAGTCTGTCAGCGTGACTTAAAAAGGCTGTGGTTCTTGACTGTTATATGGTTGAGACATGATTTTCCCAGTGTAGTTTCATACACAGAACTCAATGAGATTTGTAACGAATTGAGATCTGCCCTCAAAGAAACCCGTTTCATTTTTTCCATTCGAGTGAAGGTGTCATATTATCAGCATTTTAAAAAAAATTGTTTAATTATGAAAGACAATTTTTTTCACTGTCTAGCTTGGTGAATGTAATCAGGCTTAGTGACAGATAGGGTCACACCTTGTAAAATAAAATTGAATTTTAATTAAAAGCAGTAGGGACCTTCTACCTGAATAAAAATTGTGTTACAATTTTTTTCCATATAACCTTTTTAACCCACCTCTTTAGCCCTAGCCTAGGATAATTTACAATGATCAATTAACCCACTAACCAGTAGGTCTTTAGAATGTGGGAGGAAACCGGAGCACCTGGATAAAACCCACATGTTCATTGGAAGCATGCACAAACTCTAATAGACGACCCAGGAATTGAACTCTGAACTCTGACGTCCCAAGCTGTAATCGCGTCACTGTAATACCACAATGCTGCCATGGTGCCTCTGTGGGATGTGTGCTTAATTTCTTTCAAGTTGAAGTAGGATTCCTATTTCGGTCTCTCAAATAGCTGATAAATAAAACCATGTTAAAAAAGGTAAGTATTAAAAGCAGGCATACATTCTTTTGCAACAGCTATTATTAGCTGTAGAAGATAAAGGTCATTCCATATCAATTAGTCACTTAGTGAAATTCAGGTTTTCATAAACCACTGCCGCAAATGAAAAATAAAGTTCTGTCTGCAGGTCATTTGAAAAACATGATACTTTATTGCAAAATGATGTTGTATTTGGTCATGTAAACATATGTTACGATACTAATGATAAATTGACTCTTTTCTAACTTCTTTAAAAGTTAGATAAGTAAATGCACTTTTCCTGACATGGAGGTGATTGCATTTCCCAATGCAATGCAAAAAGGATCTTTTTTTCACTATTTGGTGTCTCATATTATTCCTTCTACCTACACAGGCAACCAAACTTTTCTAAGAATAATTGAGGCTTTTGAATTGAGTACTGAATCATGCCACTGTTCATCAAATTTCTTCACAAAAATAAAAACAGAAAACACAGCAAACACTCCACAGGTCAAGCAGCAGCTGGGGAAAGAGAGGGAGAACTGATGATGGATCTTCCACTTGGAACATTAACTCTGTTCCTCTTTCCACAATTGCAGCTTGACATGCTGAGTATTTCTAATATTTTTATTATTTTTAATTCAGATTTCTGGAATCTGATTTTTCAATATATTTCTGCCTGCTTCTGTACTGCGGGCCATATTTTCAAAATTCAATGATTTGGGTAAGTTCTGTATGTTTCCTATAGTGGGGGGAGTCGAGGACCCAGGGGCACAGCCTCTGAATACAAGGACAACCCTTTAGAATAGAGATGAGGAGGAATTTCTTCTAACCAGTGCTAGCACAATGGGCTGACCTGATTCCTTTGACATGCAGTAAGTTTCTTATAATCTTTGTAACAAATATTGTGACTGTGGGAAAATAAGGCTGATGTAAAATTCATTCATTATCACATCAAGTAATGAAGCAAAGCAATGAACACCTGACCTATTCCTGTTCCTATTTCTTTTGTTCTTGGGGCACAGACTCAGAATAGATGGACATCCCTTTGGAACAGATGAGGAGAAATTTCTTTAGCTGGAAGGTGGTGATTCTGTGGAACTCATTGATACAGACGGCTGTGGAAGTCAAGTCATTGGGTTGATTTAAAGCGAAGATTGATAAGTTCTTGATTAGCAAGGGCATCAAAAGTTAGAGGGAGTAGGCAGGAGAACTGGGCTAAGAGTGATAATAAATCAGCCATGATGAAATGGTAGAGTAGACACGATGGGCTGAATGGCCCAATGCTCCCATGTCATATGATCTTAATGTCCACATAAACCCTTTTTTTTATTCTCAATGTACCACCAAAGGACAAGGGTTATTTTTGTTTGATTGTAGGAAATTCACAAAGTTGTTAAAATGCGGAGAGTTAAGTTGATTAGTTTTGTTGTATATTACCCTTAAATTGTTATTTTAATATTAATTTTACAGGATCTATGCTCCATTCTGAATTGCTATTAAATTAGAACATAGAACATTACAGCACGGTATAGACCCTTTGGCCCACTACGTCATGCTAACATGTTAACCAATTCTATGATCAAACTAACCCTTTCCTCCTACATAGCCTTCCATTTTTCTTTCATCCATGTGCTTATCTAAGAGCTTCTCTCATGCCCCTAATATATCTTCCTTCGGCAATGCATTCTATATACCCATCAACCTCAGTGTAAAGAACTTACCTCTGACACCCCCCCCCCGCATACCTTAAAATTATCCTTCAAACACATTAAAATTATGCACCTTCTTATTAACCATTTCAACCCTGGGAAAATGTGTCTCTGGCTATCCACTTGATTTATGCCTCATCATCTTTTGCACCTCCACCAAGTCACCACTCATCCTCATTTGCACCTCACTCAACCTATCCTCAGAAGACAAATTCTCTAATCCAGGCAGCATCCTGGTAAATCTCCTCTGCACTCTCTCTAAATCTTCCACATCCTCCCTATAATATGGTGACCAGACTGAATACAATATTCCAAGTAAATACATGGGTGCGCTAAAGACAGTCACAACTATTCAATTAATCAGGAGCCTTGAGAATAATAGGTATCCAACCCGTTCTATTAGAATAGCTGGCCATTGCCTTATGGGGGAACATCACCACAGGCTCTGTTGGATTGGGCTGTAGAATTGTTACTTTCTTTGTAGATTAACTTTGTTATACTTGTTTGTATTTTTATAATTATATATATACATATAATTGTTCAATGAGTTTCTGGTGGTTACAGTGGCCTCTATATTTTTCTGGAACCTTCTTGGTTTTAGTGGCAGGTATCACATTACTTGACAAGAGAAAATCTGCAGATGCAGGAAATCTGAGCACCACACACAAAATGCCGGAGGAACTCAGCAGGCCAGGCACCATCTGTGGAAAAAACACAGATGACGTTTCAAGTCGAAACCCTTTCGCAGGACCTGAGAAAATAAAATCTGAGGAGTAGATTTGAAAGGTGGGGGAAGGGGAGAGAGAAAAGCCAGTGATAGGGGAAACTTGGAGGGGGAGGGATGAAGTAAAAAGCTAGAGAGTTGATTGGTGAAAGAGACAGAAGGCCATGGGAGAAAGAAGGTGGGGGAGGCAAAACGTCAACTGTATTTTTTTCCATAGATCTTGCCTGGCCTGCTGAGTTCCTCCAGCATTTTGTGTGTATTGATCACATTACTTGAATCGGTTATTTAAATAGTTAATTGTTATCTCTCTGAATTGCAATGGAATTCACTGTCGTCAGTGGTCTGGAATAAGAATACCACATAACCTTTTTCTTTCTTTCCCAGTCTCTTTCTTCATTCTCTCTCCTCCAGCTTCTTCTCCCCTTGTCATTTTTGTCCTTATAACATTCAATAAAATGATCATAAGCAACAAGTTTTATGCCTTATTCTTAACTTCTGAAGAACATATGGATCACAAAAGCACCAGGATCTGACAGCTGCCAGTGGACTCTTTCCCATTGGCTGCTCTAGAAAAAACAAAAAGCAACTGGTAATTCTGAGGAAGAGGAGATCCTCTTCATTTATTCTGAACTGATAAATGGCTTTATTAAAGTAGTAAACAAGAATGGATTGTGACAGCGCAATGCTCCAGACATTAATGACACATTATTTCCTACGAAAAGGCATCGCTTTCAGAGCTGCTCTGTCAAGTTTGTTTCCACAAAATGACATCTAATTTTAATACAGCTATGCAAATGCAGAAAAAAAAGTGTGGTTGATAGGATTTGCTGATACAGTAAAACTGATAAAATCAGTTCCATTCTGTGAAAACTAAACAGTCGCGACTGAAATGTTACTGGATTTAAACTCTATTAAATTTTACAGTAATGAAGTTTAAAAAAAACAATTCACAGAATTTCCTTCAATGAAACTACTTGTATGTAATGCAGTAATATGCTTCATTTTCAGCTGGTTGCAAAGTTTCAACATTGGTTAATTATATTTTTTCGTAAGAGAAGGAATGAGGAATGGGTAACTTTGTTCTGGTGGGTTGTATGTTTTCCATAGAAGTTAAACCCAGCTAGTCCCTGCGTCTGATTGGTCATTACTTTTTTCACTTCCAGAACAGGAGTCTGTCTTGTTCAAAGATCTACGTGATTAAATTTCATTAACTTTGTAAGCCTCAGACCTCTGCCACATATAGCCTGTTGCAGCTGCCTATAGTTTGTTTATGCTCTGCTCTCTGCTCTCTTTTGGAACCAGGACTAATTATCATATTGATAGATGTCATGGATTGTTAGATGTGAAGGGTTTTCCCTTGGTGATACATTTCGCTTCAGGATCAATGGTAGCAGTGAGAAGAGGCCATGCTGTTCTCTCGCTGCTGCCATCAGGAAAGAGGTCCCACACCACCAGGTTCGGAAGCAGTAATTACCCTTCAACCATCAGCTTATGATCTAGCATGGATAGCTTCACTCAGTATTGAATGATTCCACAACCTATGGGCTCACTTCCAAGGACTATTTCATTCATGTTCTCAGTATTATTTATTTATTATTATTTTTATTTGCTTTTTAGTATTTGCACAGTTTGTCTTTCTTTGCACATTATCATTCTTTGTGTGTAGCATTTCCTTGATAATGTTGTACTGTTACTTTGTTCATGGTGAATGCCTGCAAGAAAACAAATCACAGAATGGTATATGGTGACATATTGTATATGTACTTTGATAAAAATATACTTTGAACTTTGAGGGTGTAGCACCCTGTATTCATCACTGCGGGTTAAGCTGAAGAATCAAGTCACATCCCCACCTTACACATTCTATGCTTGTCTGCTGCACTGTTTGCATTCAGCTCTGATGGACTAATTATATGTTTGAGACTGTTGCAGGAAGGTTTGGGTACAATCCCCTCTCTGCATACTGCATCCCAATATCTAAACTACGTATCTCTCTCAAAGTGTCTCTCACCTTTTGGAAGAAACCCTAAAAACTCATTTTATTCATTTAAATGCAAAAAAAATGCGGCGAAACTATTTGGAGGAAGAGCAAGTTACTCTTGACTGATAATTATTATCAACAAGCATCATCAAAGCAAATGTGGTTTGATTGGTCTATATCACATTGTTGCTTATGAGATCCTTCAATGCAAAATGTAGGGCAAGTTATAAGCACAAAGAGGCACTAAGGAATTGAGTGGGCAAAATTGTGGCAGATCACCTTTAACATAGAGTGCCAATAAAAAGTATTCATCCCCCCCCCCAGAAGTTTTCATGTTTTATTGTTTTACAACATTGAATCACAGTGGATTTAGTTTGGCTCTTTTTACACTGATCAAGAGAAAAAGACTATCATATCAAAGAGAAAACATCCCTACAATGTGATCTAAGTTAATTACAAATAAAAAAATCAAAATAATTGATTGCATAAGTATTCACTCCCCCCTCCCCTTTAATATGACACACTAAATCATCACTGGTGCAGCCAATTGGTTTCATAAGTCACATAATTAGTTAAATGGAGATATGTTTTTGGAGACCTGTCTATAGTCAAGGTGTTTCAATTGATTGTAGTAAAAATACACCTGTATCTGGAAGGTCCAAATGCTGATGAGTCAGTATCCTGGCAAAAACTATACTATGGAGACAATAGAACACTCCAAGCACTCCGTGAAAAAGGTTATTGAAAAGAAAAAATCAAGAGATGGATACAAGAAAATTTCCAAGTCACTGAATATCCCTTAGTACAATTAATTCAATCATCAAGAAATGGAAAGAATATGGTACAGCTATATATCTGCCTAGAGCAGGCCATCATCAACAACTGAATGACCAAACAAGAAGGGGACTAGTGAGGGAGGCCAACAAGAGACCTATGACATCTCCAGAGGAGTTACAAACTTCAGTGGCTGAGATGGGAGGAACTTCGTATATAACAACTGTTGTCCGGGTGCTTCACCAGTCACAGCCTTATGGGAGAGTGGCAAAGGGAAAGCCACTATTGAAAAAAAAACTCACATGAAATCTTGGCTAGAGTTTGCCAGAAGGCATGTGGGAGACTCTGAAGTCAGCTGGAAGAAGGTTCTATGGTCTGATGAAACCACAATTCAGATTTTTGACCATCAGACTAAACGCTGTGTTTGGCATAAGCCAAACACCACACATCATCAAGAGCACACCATTCCTACCATTAGGCATGGTGGTGGCTGCGTCATGCTGAGGGGATGCTTCACTATAACAGGCCCTGGAAGACTTGTGAGGATAGAAGGTAAAATCAATGCAGCAAACTACAGGGAAATCCTGGTGGAAAACGCAATGCAGTCTGCAAGAGAAATGCAACTTGGGAGATTTGTTTTCCAGCAAGAAAATGACTTCAAGCATAAACCCAAAGCCATTCAGAAATGTCTTAAAAACAATAAAATTAATGTCCTGGAGTGGCCAAGTCAGAGTCTGGACCTCAATCAAATTTGTGATTGAGGATTTGTGGTTGGACTTGAAAAGGGCTGTTCACTCGTGATCCCCATCAATCTGACAGAGTTTGAGCAGTTTTGTAAAAAAGAATGGGGAAAAATTGCAGTGTCCAGATGTGCAAAGCAGATAGAGACCTATCCACACAGAGTCCAGACTGTAATTGCTGCCAAAGGTGCATCTACTAAATACTGACCTGAAAGGGCAGAGGAGGGGGATGGTGAATACTTAAGCAGTTAATTATTTTGTGTTTTATATTTTTAATTAATTTAGATCATTTTGTAGAGATCTGTTTTCACTTTGACATGAAAACATCTTTTTCTGATCATCTGTGTCAAAGAAAGCCAAATTAAGTGCATTGTGATTCAATGCTGTAAAACCATAAAACACGGAAACTTCCGGGGGGCTGGGGTGAGGTGTGAATAATTTTTATAGGCACTGTATGTTATACTCAGTTCTTACCTTTTAAATCAAGAAAAGATGGGTCCAAATATAATACAATACATGAATAGGCAGGGGCAATGGAGAACTAAATAAATTTAAAATTGTGAAGATAGAAGAAGCCAGCTAACATTATAATTAGACAGTTCTTGGAATAGCCTGCATGGCTCTGGTCTCTGCACATTAGAAAGGAGATATTGACTTTTGAAGGAGTACAACACAGTTATCCCTAAATAATAGCAGAGCTGCAGTTGATGGATGTTGAAGATAAACTCGACTTGTATCTTTTTAGAATTGTAGGAGCAAGCTGAAAGGCCACACAGAGTTGGTTTTCAAAATTATGGACAATTTATTAAAAACTGGTGTGCACCAGGAGACTAGTGATCTACCTGGGCGTGAGTATGGTACAGTTTTTACATTCCCACTTGACAACATTATTTTGATAACAGGAACGGTGGCTACAGAAAGATTTAATTAGGTAACATACAAGGTTCTTATTACAGAATAAAATGGTCATCCACAGGTCTAACAGCACATTAAATTTTCTATTACAGCAATGGATTCACACAAGGACAGTTCCAGATACTTGGACATCATCAATGCTGCATTCCATGTCTTTAATTCAGGGTTTTGTCTGTGGTTCTCTATTAACACAATAGCACAATCCACTTTATTAGCTATTAGCCCTCACTGTTCTTTCCCATACAGCAGATTAAACTTGATTTAAGATGATTTGATAGTTCCAGAACTTTGAAAGATTTAGTATGTTGGAATAGAGAGAAATAGCCACAGTGGAGTATTGATCATGATGCTTTACCCTGCAGCCCAGAACCATAAAAACCAGATTATGCCATTCCTGGATTATCTCCAATTTAAATAGGATATTAGTAAAATTCCTTCAATTGACAATCAGGGTTTTATTGCATGGAATAACTCCTGAGAAGCTATTGCTTTTCTAATTAGTAGTGAGTAACATGCAAACTTGAAACATAAACTCAGTGGCCACTTTATTTGGCACAGGAGTGGAACTGGGTGTGATCGTCTGCTATTGTAGCCCATCCACTTCAAGCTTTGTCATGCTGTGTGCTCCGAGATACTCTTCTACACACCACTGTTGTAATGTGTGATTATTTGAGTTACTGTCACCTTCCTGTCAGGTTGAACCAGTCTGGCTATTCTCCTCTGACCTCCATCATTAATGAGGCATTTTCGCCCACTGAACTGCCACTCACTGAGATCACAAGTTTCTGAAATACTCAAACCTCCCTGTCTGGCACCTACAATCATTCACAGTCAAAGTCAAATAAATCATGTTTCTTCCCTATTCTGACATTTGGTCTGAACAACAAATGAACCTCTTGACCATATCTGCATGCTTTTATGCATTGTGTTGCTTCCACATGACTGGCTGATTAGATATTCGCATTTACAAGTATGTGTACAGGTGTATCTAATAAAGTCACTACTGAGTGTAGATCTAAAGTATTTAAGCATCAAGTACAAAGCAAAGCTATGTGGAGCAGAAGAGGACACCTACAGTGTGGCCAAATGCCACATTGGATAACAGAGGTTACTGTAACAGGAAGCAGTAGTTATACTTTCTTCTTTTATTTATTTGGAGATACAGTCTGGAATAGGCCTTTCTGACCCTTCGAGTCATGCCACTCAGCAGCTCCTGACAACCCTAGTTTAGCACTAACCAATAATTGAACAATTTTACAATGACCAATTAACCTACCCTGGTACGTCTTTGGACTTTGGGAGGAAACCTGAGCACCCGGGAAAAATCCACACATTGCACAGAGATGATATACAGAGAACCTTTACCAAGGATGCTGGGATTTAACTCCAAACTCCAATGTCCGAGTTGTAATAGCGCCTCACTAACCATTGCATTACCATGGCATCCATACTGATTAAGTAAACGGTTATAGTCCAATTTTTTTTTAAATGCATGCAATTTTATTGTGGCTTTCAAATCCTTCCAAAGCATTACACCACAAATTGCTCTTGAGAATATTTTGACCTGAAATTTTCCATCAGGCTTTCATCTTTTGCATTCAAATATTTTTTTACTTTCTACTGACCTCATTCAGTTTTTTCCTCCTTAAATCGCAGACTGCTACATCACACATTTAGTGGCACACAATGTGACTTAGATATTAACCATCTCATTCTTCTTTTCTTCTTTTCCAGCTACTTAGAATAGTTTCATAGCCTAATCTTTGTTTCTCCAAATTCAGAAAATTGTATTTTCCCATTATCCACTTCTGCAACTGTACCATTAACTGCCATCACCATTTGAGTTCAAATTTCCCAACCTGTTTTACTTATCCTCCTTGTATTGTCCTTGGTTTCTCATCAACTCTTACCAGTGCTCTGGGAATAATAAGATGGGAAGATGGGTGGATAGATGTTGGGTGATGTCGTTAACATGGAAGGGTGTCCACTGGGCAATTTGGTTGAGCTGGGCCAAATAGCCCATTTCCTTGCTGTACAAATCTATGATTCTGTGAAAAAAAATGAGTTTAAAATGTGAATGCTACAATTCGGAACTAATTGTCATAAAATTTCTGAACAGGTCAGCCTGCATCTGCAGAGCATTAACTAGTTCCGATGAAATTTTATTGATCTGAATTGTGAGCACTTTGTTGCTGTCTACAGCGGTTGTCTGACTTATTGGGTATTTCCGATCTTCTTTTAGAAAGAAAGGAGGTAGGAAGCAAAGATAGAAAGAGAGAGAGAGAGAGAGAGAGAGAGAGAGAGAGAGAGAGAGAGAGAGAAAGAGAGAGAGAGAGAGAGAGAGAGAGAGAGAGAGAGAGAGAGAGAACATTTACTTGATCTGTTGATCAACTGGGGAAACACTAAAGATAATCCAGTTCATCACAGGTAAAGCTATCCCTACCGTTAAGCACATTTACATGGAACACTGTCACAGGAAATCAGCGTCCAATATCAAGGGCCCCAGCCATCCAGGCCATGCTTGTTTCTCACAGCTGCCACCAGAGAGCAGCACAGAAGCCTCAGGTTCCATACCACCAGGTTCAGAAATAGTTATTACCCATCAACGATCCGGCTCTAAAACCAGGGGGGATAACTTCACTCACCCCAACACTGAACTGATTCCATAACCTATGGACTGATATTAAGGACTCTACAACTAACATTCTCAATATTTATTGCTTAATTAATATTATTATTTTCTTTATTGTATTTGTTGTCTTTTGGACATTGATTGTTTGTCTTTGTTGCATGCAGTTTTTCATTGATTATATTGTGTTTCTTTGTACTTACTGTGACTCCTCACAAGAAAATGAACTTCAGGGTAGTACTCGGTGACATATATGTACTTAGAAAATAAATTTACTTTAAACATTGTTGTAAACGCAGCTCAGCACATTATGGAAATTGGCCTCCTCTCCATGGACTACGGCAGTCTATACTTCTCACTTCCAGCATAATCAAAGATCCCATCCAGCCTGGTAATTCTCTCTTCCTCAACCCCCTGCCCCCCATTGAGCAGAAGATACAAACGCCTGAAAGTACACATCACCAGGTTCAAGGACAGCTTCTATTCTGCTGCCACAAAACCATTGAATGAATCCTTTGTATGATAAGATTCATAATCACTTCACCTCACAATCTAATTTATTTTGCTCTTGCATATTATTGTCGCCCTGCTCTGCACTTCCCCAAGAGTAACGCATACAACACACTGGATGAACTATAGGAAGAAATAAAGAGTCGACGTTTCGGGCCGAGACCCTTCATCAGGTTTTTCTCTGCACTTCTCTTCTGCATACGTATAGCATTTTCCCTTGTACTATATCAATGCACTGACATGATGAAAAGACCTCTAAGGTTGGTATGCAAAACAAAATTTTGCATACTACCTCAGTACACTTGACAATAATAAATAAATTCGTCAATTTATCATTGCACATAAATAAGTCAACAACTCATTACATGGGCTTTGCTACAAGCATTGCTACTTTCCCAGTCTTGCTTTAGAAATGCAAAATTCAACTGTAACCTTCTGGAGTTGCCACATTATTTTTAACCATAGGATGGTGGATTATAAGATTACAAGCTGTTCCAATGTTTTGACAAAAGGAAGCAAACTAAAGTTTGTGGGTAAAAGTTTCATCAAATCTCTGGATCTCATCGAGAAAATAACGCTGATCAAAACCGGTTTGGTACCCACACACTGACTGTTATCAGCTATTTCAATCCACCGCGGCATATGCATGCTGGGATAGGCAGGGACTTGTACTCTGCACCCGCACCAAAGATTTCCAAAAATATATCTACAGTAAGGTTTTGGGCAAATGCGCTCACGTTCGCTCAATAACATTGGGGGGGGGTCTGTGGGCCTCCAAGATTCCTGTGCACATCTCTGTTATCTTTACTATGCACGTCGTGACACATTCTGGCTCCATGTCATTTGCAGACACTAAGTCAAATGCCCATTTGTTGCTTCCCATTACTCACTGCAATACCCGAGGTAAAATCTGAACTTAAAACCGCAGTGTCACTCCATTTTGCTTTGTTAACTTCTCAGTAACACCTCTGTTATAAACAGGTTTCATTTTCTTATCTTGTTTGTTTAGTCTTTTCTTCATTGGTTCATGCACTTGTTCCATGTCTCTACGCTGCTTTATGACTCTATATTTTATTCCCTAGAGGGCAGAATTGATCAAGGTATATAAAATTATGAAGGGCATAGATAAGGTAAATGCAAACAAGCTTTTTCCATTGAGATTGGTTGAGACTAGAACTAGAGGTCATGGGTTAAGAGTGAAAGGTGAAATGTTTCAGTGGAACATGAGGTGGAACATCTTTACTCAGAGGGTGGTGAGAGTGTGGAATGAGCTTCCAGTGGAAGTCATGGAAGTGAGTTTGATTTCATCATTTAAGAGAAATTTGGACATGTACATGGATGGGAGAGGTATGGACTGCTATGGTATGGGAGCATCTCAATGAGACTAGGCAGAATGAAATTTTGGCACAGATTAGATCGGCTGAAGGGTTTGTTTCTTTGCTGTTGTGTTCTATGTTCTACATTCTATACTAAAGATCACTCCAGTGGAAATGTTATCAAAACCCATAGAATATTAAAAGGCCTAGACAGTGTGGACATGGAGAGTGGGGGTGTCTACAATCAAGGGTGGGGGAGGGCACAGCCTCAGAATACATGGATATCTCTTTAGAACAGGGATAAGAAGCCAGAGAATGGTGAATCTTTGTAATTCATTGCCTCAGACTACAGAGGAGATCAAGTCATTTGGTATACTTATAACAGAGATTGGTAGGTTCTTGATTAGCAAGGGTGTCAAATGTTCTAGGGAGAATAGGGCGAAAGGGAAAATAATTGGCAATGCCTAAATACCAGAGCAAGCAATATGGTCTGAATGGCCTAATTCTGCAATTATGTCTTAAGGTCTTATGGTCTTGTGGTCAATGTTATACTAAATAACTTCAATCAACTGGATCAGTGCTTGGAGAAAACTCTTGGTCACAGACCCTGATCTTTGGAATAATATGGACAAGCTCTAATGTGGTTTTCTCATTATCCACCAAATATAGCAAATAAATTACAGAATAATCAATTGGGGAACAACTGTATCTTGAGTGAGTTTGTAAGCTAAGAACGAGTCCAAGTAATGACTATCTTGCAAATCAATTTTCATTGTAAACCAAGCTGTCTGAAACTACAAATGTAAAATATAATGGCAACAACATTGGAACATGAACCCACTTCACAATAATATAATATACAACATAGAACAGTATGAAAAAGAACAGGTTTTGCCAACCAAGATGTTGTGCTGAACAAATTATGCTAGTAAATGAATGCCTGACTAAAAAATCTATTCCACAAGACCATACGACCATAAGACAAAGGAGCAGAAGTCGGCCATTCGGCCCATCAAGTCTGCTCTGCCATTTTATCATGAGCTGATCCATTCTCCCATTTAGTCACTCTCCCCCGCCTTCTCACCATAACCTTTGATGCCCTGGCTACTCAGATACCTATCAATCTCTGCCTTAAACTCACCCAATGACTTGGCCTCCACTGCCACCCGTGGCAACAAATTCCATAGATTCACCACCCTCTGGCTAAAAAAATTTCTTCGCATCTCTGTTCTGAATGGGCACCCTTCAATCCTTAAGTCATGCCCTCTCGTACTAGACTCCCCCACCATGGGAAACAATTTTGCCACATCCACTCTGTCCATGCCTTTCAACATTTGAAATGTTTCAATGAGGTCTCCCCACATTCTTCTAAACTCCAATTCCATCCGCACAATATTCATACCCCTTCATTCTCTGCATATTTATGTGCCACCTAAGATCTTCTTAAATACCTGCATTGTATTTGTTTCCACTAGCACCTTGGCAACAGGGTTTCAAGCACCCACCACACTTTGTGTTAAAAACCTGCTTCCAACATCTCTTTTGAATTTACCCCACTCTCTTTAAATGCATCCTCTCTCATATCAGGTATTTCAATCCTAGAAAAAAGACATTAGATGTCTACTCTTATCCATCCATAGTCTTGCAAGACCATGGATCTGCGCCTGGAAAGTCTTCACTCTCCAGGGCACAGGCCTGGGCAAGGTTGTATGGAAGACCAGCAGTTGCCCATGCTGCAAGTCTCCACTCTCCACGACACCAATATTGTCCAAGGGAAAGGCATTAGGACCCATACAGCTTGGCAGCGGCGTCATCGCAGAGCAATGTGTGGTTAAGTTCCTTGCTCAAGGACACAACACATTCCCTCGGCTGGGGCTCAAACTCACGATCTTCAGGTCGCTAGTCCAATGCCTTAACCACTTGGCCACGTGCCCACACAGACTCTTATCCATACCCCGCATAATTTTATAAACGTTTCTCAGGTCTCCCCTCAGCTTCCATTGCTCCTGAAAAAGCAACGGAAGTTGTTGCATAATTTTAATAATCAGTGCAAACTGCCCAGTAAAGAAATCGGGAAATATGAAGAGACTAATTATAAATAAATCAATCAATTAATATCTTCCTTTTGATTTACAGTAGTTCTCAGGTTATCATTATTGAAAATTTCTTCAATTTTGTTCTCTCTCTCTTTTCTGTACGGTTTGAAAACATCACCACATAAATGTCTGTACACCTATATGTTTCTCTATATGTTTCAAATGCTGGATATATCTTCAGGATGAGAATGAGAATTGTAATGCATCACTTCTATCATTTTTTGTAACTATAACTGTGCCCAGGCCATGTTGTCTTCTCGATACTAGCCTCAAGCAGGGGATACAGGTGACCTTGGTACCACACCACTGGACAACAATTTTTTTTTGGAAGTGCTGTTTCCTCGGATTTTTTTTTTTTGTTTATGATAGACTACTTGAAGCTGAACACAAATATAATTTCGGTCTTCTTGTGTCCTGTAGGAATTTGGAGAAACAAGAAATTAACTTTTATTGAATATAATTCATTTAATTGCATAACGGTGCTGACATTTTGCAGTAGTTCACCTAAGCCAAAAAATGTTTTGTTGATGATTTTCATTTGTACACACTTAAGTATCCAACAACAATCACCCAGCATTGACAGATTTCAGTTGCCCTCACACCATTTCTCCATTACTGCAACGTCCTGGTGAAACCTTTCACCATGCTCGTCACTGACAGCACCAAGATTTGTAGGGAAGAAGTCTAAATGGGAACGCAGAAAATGAATCATTAGTATCATGTTGCATTTCATGGTTTTGTACGCTTGAAACACGTTGTCAACCAGCTGCACGTAGTTTGGTACTCTGTAGTTGCAAAAAAAATTTCAACAACATCCTTGAATGCCTCCCATGTGATTTTCTCCATTCCTGCCAGAAGTTCTTTGAATTGCCTGTGTAACACCCTGGTAAAGATTTTACTTCTATTGTTGTAGGGTGTTTCATGTAATGGTTTTCTGTAGAAGCTGTGTGTTCTGCTGGTAGTGTTTGGGTTACTGTTAAAGATAACGGATGCTCAGGAATGTTGTGTCATCCAATCAGAATGGTAGAACAAGGAGAAGGTTTTAGAGAATACTAGGGGAGGGGGTCTTGTGATGGACACTGAGGTTGGTCAAGCTCTCTTTCAGTGAATGCTGGAGAGAGAAGAAGCTTGAGAGAACCAGCTATAGGATATGATCCGGCAGAAATGTGTGATCCAATGGCAGATTTTATTCTTGCAGTTTTGAACCCAGTTTTGCCTTTGACAAACCAGAATCTTTGACCAGGTCATTTAACTCAGATTGAGTTATCAGATGCTGTTCACTCAACATAAGGGGTTCAATATATGTATCAGTATCAGTGTCTTTTTCCATTCCTGGCTTGTGCATCACGGCATCTTCATTTGCCTCCTCTAGACTCTGTGTCCCTGGTGGCTTTGCTACTGGAAGACTATCGTCATGTCATACAGGTCTCATAGCTGAAGGAAGATTGGGGTATTCAATGAATTTCTTGTTTTTAGCAGAGAAACCAGACATACTTGGTCAGACAGAAGTAGCAGTCTGTCACATGATCCTTCTGCTCTCTCTGTATCACCAGGACAGTGAACAGCATTGACTTCCAAGTACCTCCGAGCCAAGCTCAAAGATCAACAGCGTATTTTGCACAACAAATGCAAAAAGCCCAGGCTTTGTCTTGGTCACCAATTTCACACCCAAAGTAGAGCTCACGGACTTTCTTAATAAGAGAAGTCATACTCTGTCTTTCAGATTTAAGCGTATACTCACCATCAATATAACAGCAAGTATTGCAGCTATTGCAACATGGGTGAGACATTTTGTTATCACAATTACTCCTGAAATTACAGTTACTTTATTATAATGAGTACACACAATATGCTATGCACATAGAGCATGTGCATCATTGTGATTGAAAACAGATACGCAAGTAAACGCAATGTATGGAACGGTGTGTGCATGATGCTTTTATAGCCTTTCTAAAACCTGTCCTGTCATGCACTATGCCTAAACAAGATAGAAAAATTTTCAGCTTACATTGTGGGCAACATCTTAATTGACTTGAATTATGAATTGAAAGAACAAATATAGGCGATTTCAAAAACTGATGCATGATTAGGAATTTTAATTGTGATTTTCATGATCATCAAGCCAGAATCCATAAGATCCACCCAAAAGTGTTCAGGAAGCAAAATCGTTGTTGTCCAATGATTAGGCTCCTGAACCAGTGTGGATAACTTCACTCTCAACAACTCTGACCTGATTCTACAGACTCACTTTCTCTTCAACTCATGCTCTCAGTATTTTTTGTATTTAAGTGATTTTTAAATTGGTTGTTTGTCAGTTTGTTTAGGTGTAGTGTTTCATACATTATATAGTATTTCTTTGTTTCCTGTAAATACCTGCGTGAAAGTAAAACACAAGGTAGTATATGGTAACATTTACCGTAAGTATTTTGATAATAAATTTTACTTTGACATTGACTTTGATATGTGTAACAGTATGTTATGTATTTGGTTATTGTTTTTCCCTTGTACTTCCTTGATGAACATACATATGTCTTGAAATTATATGTATGGATAGCAATTCAGAACAAAGATTTTCACTGTATCTCCAGACATGAAAAAATAATAAACCACTAAATTCCTTAAAGTGACTTTTCTCGTGGAGCATAATTATTCCAGGAACACTCAGGATCACAAGAGCTTTCTGACCTTTGGGCAAGCAAGTGTTAAATCAGATGATGCTAACTACATAGCAGGCAGAATTGCATGCAAGATTTAAGTCTTTGCACCAACCACATCTGGAAAAGAAAATTAATAAGATACTTTACTCTAACATAGTGCCAGTATGCAGTGTCAGAGCCTGCATATACAAATGCCTCAACTACGACAGGCATCTTCTGCATTTAATAGAACACAAGAGGGTACCTAGAAACCACCAACTAAGGAAGCAGCTGCAAAAAGCTCGGAGGGTTAAAATTAGCCATTCCACCATTTAGTTCAACCTGCTGACATCAGCTGTGCGTAATAATCAAATTAGTCTCAACATTTCTTGGCAAAAAGCTGCACGCAGTACCAGTGCATAATTCTCTGCTTCTTTAATATTACATGTGCAAGATCCTTATTAACCATAAACAAAATAGTCATAGTAGTCATAGTCATACATTATTGATCCCGGGGGAAATTGGTTGAATTGGGAAATGCAATTTTGGGAGCAATTTTTAAATATATTTTTTGGATGTCCTTCATTCCATGTCCATATCACTGGCCTTCAAGGCTGAGGAAACACTGTATTGAAGTGCAGAAAAAAATATAAGGGGACTAAACAGAGTGAAATAGAAGGATGTTTTTCCTTTGGAAGGTCAAAACCAGGAGACATAGATTTAAAGCAACTGATGTAAGAATTAGAAAGGAGATGAAGACAGGGTTTCTCACCCAGACGGTGATAGAGATCTGTATCTCACTGTCTGAAAGGGGGGGAGGAAGGCAAAAGCCGTAGCCGTATTTAGATAGCCACTGGATGTGCATATGATGAGCTGTAGCCTGCAGATACAGTAACACAATTTTGGTTGGTAAGCCATGCCTGGGGAACTGAAGGGACAATGTGGGCCAAGAATCTTCTGCAGTACTACATAATTTGTGTGATTCTTTGGTTATAGTTGGCAGTTGTATTGAAGATTGGCTCTGTCAAACACAAGTTCCAGCACTCTCCTTCCCAATGAAGGTTGGTGGAGTTGTGGATAACGTGGAGGATTGTTGCAAGTCGCAACAGGACATTGACATGATACAGAGCTGAGCTGAGATGTGACAGATGGATTTCCACCCGGACAAGGGTGAAGTAATTTTGTTTGTAAAGTTGAATTTGAAGGCAAGTTACAAGGTCAATCATAGGATTCTTAACAGTATGTAGGAACAGAAGGATCTTATGGGTCTATGGGAATTAGCTACTAATTTAAAGAGCAAGACATCCAGGGTTGTGATCTCTGGATTGCTACCTGTGCCATGTGTTAGTGAGGTCAGAACTAGGAAGATTATACATTTTAATGTATGGCTAAGGAGTTTGTGTAGGAGGGAGAGGATACAATTTTTGGATCATTGGGCTGTCTTACAGGGAAGGTGGGCCCTGTACAGAATGGACAGTTTGCACCTGAACTGGAAAGGGACTATTATCCTAGCGGGAAGGTTTGTTGATGCTGCACAGTGCGGTTTAAGCTATAGTTGCAGGGGGATGGGAACCAGAACTAGAATGGTTAGTGGAGAAATTGTGGAGGCAGATCTTGATAAGACCTCAGACAAAGTTCGGAATCAAAAGGTTGAGCATGATGTGACTAGTGACCTGAGCTGCGTATATTTCAATGCAAAAAGTATCATAGGAAAGGCAGATGATAGTGCTGAAGATGAGGTAGCCGGTTCACAAACAGAGGCATTCTGTAGTGAGGAGAGGCCATTGATACAGCAAAATAACAGTCAACAGACAGAGTGAGTTGCAATGCAAAAGGTGGACAAAATCTAAAAGAGTGAATATGGGACCAAAGGTGTTATATTTAACTGTGCGCAGTATCTGGAATAAAGTAGATGAACTTGTAGCGCAGTTACAGATTGGCAGGTATGATGTTGTAGGCATCACTTAATCATGGCTGAAAAAAGTTTATAGCTGGGAACTTAATAGAACCATAGAACCATAGAAACTACAGCACAGAAACAGGCCTTTTCGTCCTTCTTGGCTGTGCCGAACCATTTTCTGCCTAGTCCCACTGACCTGCACACAGACCATATCCCTCCATATACCTCCCATCCATGTATCTGTCCAATTTATTCTTAAATGTTTTTTTCTCCCCTTGCCTCAGTGGAAAAAGCCTGCTTGCATTCACTCTATCTATACCCATCATAATTTTATATACCTTTATCAAATCTCCCCTCATTCTTCTACGCTCCAGGGAATGAAGTCCTAACCTATTCAACCTTTCTCTGTAACTGAGTTTCTCAAGTCCCGGTAACATCCTTGTAAACCTTCTCTGCACTCTTTCAACCTTATTTATATCCTTCCTGTAATTTGGTGACCAAAACTGAACACAATACTCCAGATTCGGCCTCACCAATGCCTTATACAACCTCATCATAACATTTCAGCTCTTATACTCAATACTTCGATTAATAAAGGCCAATGTACCAAAAGCTCTCTTTACAACCCTATCTATCTGTGACGACACTTTTAGGGAATTTTGTATCTGTATTCCCAGATCCCTCTGTTCCACTGCACTCCTCAGTGCCTTACCATTAACCCTGTACGTTCTACGTTGGTTTGTCCTTCCAACGTGCAATACCTCACACTTGTCAGTATTAAACTCCATCTGATATTTTTCAGCCCATTTTTCCAGATGGTCCAAGTCCCTCTGCAGGCTCTGAAAACGTTCCTCGCTATCTACTACACCTCCAATCTTTGTATCATCAGCAAACTTTCTGATCCAATTTACCACATTATCATCCAGATCATTGATATAGATGACAAATAACAATGGACCCAGCACTGATCCCTGTGGCATACCACTAGTCACAGGCCTCCACTCAGAGAAGCAATTCTCTACCACCACTCTCTGGCTTCTTCCATCGAGCCAATGTCTAATCCAATTTACCACCTCTCCATATATACCTAGCGACTGAATTTTCCTAACTAACCTCCCATGCGGGACCTTGTCAAAGGCCCTACTGAAGTCCATGTAGACAATATCCACTGCCTTCCCTTCATCCACTTTTCTGGTAACCTCCTTGAAAAACTCCAACAGATTGGTCAAACATGACCTACCACGCACAAAGCCATGTTGACTCTCCCTAATAAGCCCCTGTCTATCCAAATGCTTGTAGATTCTGTCTCTTAGTACTCCCTCCAATAACTTACCTACTACTGACGTTAAACTCACCGGCCTATAATTTCCCGGATTACTTTTCGATCCTTTTTTAAACAACGGAACAACATGAGCCACTCTCCAATCCTCCGGCACTTCATCCGTAGACAGCAACATTTTAAATATTTCTGCCAGGGCCCCCGCAATTTCAACACTAGTCTCCTTCAAGGTCCGAGGGAACACTCTGTCAGGTCCCAGGGATCTATCCACTTTAATTTTCCTCAAGACAGCAAACACCTCCTCCTTTTCAATCTGTATAGTTTCCATGGTCTCACTACTTGATTCCCTCAATTCCATAGATTTCATGCCAGCTTCCTTAGTAAATACAGATGCAAAAAACCTATTTAAGATCTCCCCCATTTCCTTTGGTTCCGCACAAAGCCGACCACTCTGATCTTCAAGAGGACCAATTTTATCCCTTACAATCCTTTTGCTCTTAATATACTTGTAAAAGCTCTTTGGATTATCCTTCACTTTGACTGCCAAGGCAACCTCATGTCTTCTTTTAGCCCTCCTGATTTCTTTCTTAAGTATTTTCTTGCACTTCTTATACTCCTCAAGCACCTGATTTACCCCCTGTTTCCTATACATTTCATACAACCTCTTCTTCTTTATCAGAGTTGCAATATCCCTTGAGAACCAAGGTTCCTTATTCCTATTCAATTTGCCTTTAATCCTGACAGGAACATACAAACTCTGCACTCTCCCCTTTGAAGGCTTCCCACCTACCAATCACACCTTTGCCAGAGAACAACCTGTCCCAATCCACGCTTTTTAGATCCTTTCTCATTTCTTCAAATTTGGTCTTCTTCCAGTTCAGAACCTCAACCCTAGGACCAGATCTATCCTTGTCCATGATCAAATTGAAACTAATGGTGTTATGATCACTGGAACCAAAGTGCTCCCCTACACAGACTTCTGTCACTTGCCCTAATTCATTACCTAACAGGAGATCCAATATTGCATCCCCTCTAGTTGGTCCCTCTATATATTGATTTAGAAAACTTTCCTGAACACATTTTACAAACTCTAAACCATCTAGACCCCTAACAGTATGGGAGTCCCAATCAATGTATGGAAAATTAAAATCCCCTACCACCACAACTTTATGTTTCCTGCAGTTGCCTGCTATCTCTCTGCAGATTTGCTCTTCCAAGTCTCGTTGACTATTGGGTGGTCTGTAATACAATCCCACTAATGTGGCCATACCTTTCCTGTTTCTCAGCTCCACCCATAAGGACAAGCCCTGTAATCTGCCCTGCCTGAGCACTGCTGTAATATTTTCCCTAACAAGCAATGCTACTCCCCTACCTTTCATTCCTCTGCCTCGATCACATCTGAAACATCGGAACCCTGGAATATTAAGCGGCCAGTCCTGCCCCTCCTGTAGCCAAGTTTCACTAATTGCTACAACATCATAATTCCACGTGTCAATCCACGCCCTCAACTCATCCGCCTTCCCCGCAATACTCCTAGCATTGAAATATATACACCTCAGAGGATTTTTACCACCACTCACAACCTTTCTATCAGCGGATTTGCTTAAACTTTCAACATCATTTATTTTCACCCCAGCCACACTGTCAGCTCTGGCACTCTGGTTCCCATCCCCCTGCAAATCTAGTTTAAAGCCTCCCCAATAGCCCTAACAAACCTCCCTGAAAGGATATTGGTCCCCCTGTGGTTCAAGTGTAACCCGTCTCTCTTGTACAGGTCCCACCTACCCCAGAAGAGGTCCCAATGATCCTGAAATCTGAAACCTTGTCCCCTACACCAGTTCCTCAGCGACTTGTTCCTCCTCCAGAGTATCCTATTCCTACCCTCACTGGCACCTAGCACAGGTAGCAATCCTGAGATTACCACCCTTGAGGTCCTGCTTTTCAACTTCCTACCAAGCTCTCTATACTCACTGTCCAGGACCTCTTCACTCTTCCTTGCTATGTCATTGGTACTGATGTGCACCACGACATCTGGCTGGTCACTCTCCCACTTCAGAATGTCATGCAATCGATCAGAGACATCCTTGACCCTGGCACCTGGGAGGCAACAAACCATCCTGGATTCTCTGTCACGACCACAGAACCTTCTATCTGCACCTCTAACTATCGAATCCCCTATCACTAGCGCTCTCCTCTTTCTCCCCCCTCCCTTCTGCACTGCAGAGCCAGACTCAGTGCCAGAGATCCGGCTACTGCAGCTTGTCCCAGGTAAGTCATCCTCCCCAACAGCATCCAATGCGGTATACTTGTTGTTGAGGTGAATGGCCACAGGGGAACCCTGCTTTGCCTGCCCTTCCCTCTTTCCTCGCCTGTCAGTGACCCAATTTCCTGTCCTCTGCTCCTTTGGCGTAACTACCTCCCTGTAGCTACGATCTATAATCTCCTCATTCTCCCGAATGATCCGCAGGTCATCCAGCTCCTGCTCCAGTTCCCTAACGGGGTTTGTCAGGAGCAGCAGCTGGATGCACTCCTTGCAGGTGTCATTGTCAGGGACACCGGAGGGCTCCCTGACTTCCCACATCCTGCAAGAGGAGCATTCCAACATCCTGCCTGGCATTCTCTCTACTCTAAAGAATCTGAACAAAAAACTTACCAGAACCTTCCCTGGCCTCTGCCTGCTCTTGTAACCCATCTCTCTTGTACAGGTCCCACCTGCCCCAGAAGAGCCCCAGAATGTCCAAGAATACAGATTGTATTGATAGGACAGGCAGGAAGGCAAAGGAGTTGGTATTGCTCTGTTGGTAAAAAATGAAATTAAGTCTTTAGAAAGTGGTGACATAGCGTTAGAAGGTGTTGAATCATTGTGGATAGAGCTAAGGAGTTACAAGGCTAAAATACCTTGATGGGACTTGATGCATACAGACCACCAAACAGTTGTAAGTAACGGGAGATATAAAATGCATACCAAAAAGGCAATCTTACAACGGTCATGGGGGACTTCAATATGCAGGTAGATTGGGAAAATTGGGTTGGTGTTGGATTCCAAGATGGTGATTTTCTAGAATGACTGCGAGTTGGCTTTTTAGAGCAGCTCCTGGTTGAGGCCACCAGGGAATTAGCTATTCAGGAGTCAGTATTGTGTAATGACCAGAACTGATTAAAGGGCTTAAGATAAAAGAGGCCTTAGGGGTAAGTGATCATAACATAATCAAATTTGCCCTGGAGTTTGAGGAGAAGCTAAAGTCAGATTATCAGTATTACAGTGGAGTACAGAGGCATGGGAGAGGAGTTGGCCAGAACTGATTGGGAAAAAGCACTGGAAGGTATAACAGCAGAGCATCAATGGCTGGAATTTCTGGAAGTAATTCAGAAGGCACAGTATATCTACATCCCAAAGAAGACATATTCTAAAGGAAAGATGACAGAACCGTGGCTAACAAGAGAAGTCAAAGCCAACATAAAAGCCAAACATAGGGCATATATTAGACTAAAAATTACTGGGAAGTTAGAGGATTAGAAAGCTTTTAAAAACCAACTGAAGGCAACTAAAAAAGTAATTAAGAAGGTAAAGGAACTCAGCACACCAAACAGCATTCCATATTTGCAGATTTTCTCTTGTATGTGATTAAAAGGGTAAAGGTGGAAAATGAAAGTAAGCTAACCATTAATATTAAAGGGGATACCAAAAGTTTCTTCAGATACATAAAGTATAAAAGAGAGGCAAGAGTGGATATCGGACCACTGGAAAATGATGTTGAGAGGTAGTAATAGCGACAAGGAAATGACGAATGAGCTGAATAAATATTTTGCATCGGTCTTCACTGTGGAAGATATTAGCAGTATGGTGGAAGTTGCTGGTGTCAGGAGTCATGAAGTGTGCGGTTACCATTACTTGAGAGAAGGTTCTTGGGAAACCGAAAGGTCTGAAGGTATATAAGTTGCCTGGACCAGGATTCTGAAAAAGGTCGTTGAAGAAACATTAATAATGATCTTTCAAGAATCACTAGATTCTGCAATGGTCTGGAAGACAGGAAAATTGCAAATGTCACTCCACTCTTCAAGCAGGGAGAGAGGCAGAAGAAAGGAAGCTATAGGGCAGTTTGTCTGACCTCAGTGGTTGGGAAGATGTTGAAGTCGATTGTTAAGGATGAGGTCTCAAGGTACATAAAATTGACCATAGTCAGCATGGTGTCCTCAAGGGAAAATCTTGCCTAACAAATCAGTTGCAATTCTTTGAAGAAGTAACAAGCAGGATAAGTCAAGTAGAATCGGTTGATGTTGTGTACTTGGATTTTCAGAAGGCTTTTGACAGGGTGCCACACATAAGGCTGCTTAACAAGCTACGAGCCAATGGTATTACAGGAAAGATTCTAGCATCAATAAAGCAGTGGTTGATTGGCGGGAGGGAAATAGTGGGAATAAAGGGAGCCTTTTCTAGTTGGCTGCCAGTGACTAGTGTGTTCCACAGGGGTCTGATTTGGAACTGATTCTTTTTATGTTATATGTCAATGATTTGGATGATGGAATTGACATTTATGTTACAAGCTATGCAGACGATATGAAAGTAGGTGAAGGGTCAGGTAGTTTTGTGAAAGTAGAAAGGTTACAGAAGGAATTTGACAGATTAAGAGAATGGGCAAGGAAGTGGTAGATGGAATATAGTGTTGGGACGTGTACGGTCATGTACTTTGGTAGAAGAAATGAAAGTGTTGACTATTCTATAAATTGAGAAAAAATACAAAAAATTGAGGTGCAAAGGGACTTGGGAGCCCTTGTGCAGGATTTCCTAAAGATTAATTTACAAGTTGAATCTGTGGTGAGGAAGGCAAACGCAATGCTAGCATTCATATCAAGCGGACTAGAATATAAAAGCAAGGATTTAATGTTGAAACTTTAGAAAACATGGTGAGGCCTAACTTGGAGTATTGTGAGCAGTTTTGTCCCCTTATCTTAAAAAGGATGTGCTGAAACTGGAGAGGTTTCAAAGAAAATTTACAGAAATGAATCCTGTATTGTATTGCTTGGCATATGAAGTATGTTTGATAGCTTTGGGCCTATATTCACTAGAATTCAGAATAATGAGGGTTGACTAATGGTGAAAGGCCTTGATAGACTTGATGTGGAAAGGATGTTTCCTATGGTGGGAGAGTCTAAGACCAGAGAATACAGCCTCAGAATAGAGGGACATCCTTTTAGAATGGAGATGAGGAGGAATATCTTTAGCCAGAGCATGGTAAATCTGTGGAATTCATTGCCACAGGCAGCTGTGGAGTCCAAACGGTTATGTGTATTTAAGGCAGAGGTTGTTAGATTCTTGATTGATCAGGGCATGAAGGGATATGGGGAGAAGACAGGAGACTGGGGCTGAGGGGAAAATTGGATCAGTCACGATGAAATGGAGGAGCAGACTCAATGGGACAAATGGCCTAATTCTGCTTCTATATCTTATGGTCTTATGTCTATAGATCCTTCAAAGTTGCAGCACAAGTTGATAGGAATGTTAAAAAGGAAAATGTGATATTGGCCTTCATTAGTTGGGGAGTTGAGTTCAAGAGCTGCAAGGTATCCTTTTAAAACCCTGGTTAGATTACACTGAGAATGTTGTGTTCATATCTGGTTCCCTCATTATAAGAAGATTCTGGAAGCCTCAGAGAGGGCACAGAAGAGATTTACCTGCAAACCGCCTGGACTAAATGATATGACATATGCAGATGGGTTATGCGATCTAGGTCTTTTCTTTTCCGAGTGAAGGTGGATGAAAGGTGACTTGATAGCGGTGTACAGGATTATGAGGCATAGATAGAGTACATAAACAGATACTTTGTATCAGGGCAGAAATGGCCAATACCAGGGGCCATAATTTTAAGGTGATTGGAAGAAAGTATAGGTGGAATGTCAGAGGTAGGTTTTTACCCAGAGAGAGGTGGGTGCGTGTAAGACCCTGCCAGAAGTGGTGATAAAGGCAGATATAATAGAGGTTCTTTAAGAAACTCTTGTCATATTGGTGATAGAAGAATGGAAGTTTATGTGGGAAAGAATAGTTAGACTGATCCTAGAGTAGGTTAAAAGTTCAGCATAACATCATGGGCAAAGTGATATATGCTGTGCTGCACTGTTTTATGTTGGATATGTTCTATATTTTAACTCTAGATAGTACTTCTACACACTGCTCTAAGGATCCAGGCTTATTCCTAGCCTTCAGTGTCATTGGTGTGGCTTGTATACTCTCCCTGTGTCTGTGTAGTTTTGTGCTAGGTGATCTGGGTTCCTGATGCAAGATCTCAATCTGAAACATCAACCACCCCTTTGCCTCTACAGATACTGCCTGACCTGCCGAGCACTGCAAAATCCAACACACACAAAGTGCTAGAGGAACTCAACAAGTCAGGCAACATCTACAGAGAGGAAAAAATTTGGATCAAGACCTTTCATCAGGACTGGAAAGGAAGCTGGCAGAATGCAGAACCCCCTTCCTTTCCAGTCCTGGTGAAATAGCTCAGTACCAACTACTGACTGTATTTCCCTCCATACAGTAGTTGCTGCTTAACCTGCTGAGTTCCTCTTGCATTTTGTGTGTGTTACTCAAGATTTCCAGCATCTGCCGAATCTCCTGTGTTTGTGATTGTAAAAGCCAATCCATTTCAGCAGTTCGGTGTGATCCTGCTGCACAGCAATGCTGTTGACTTTCACCTGCCCAGTGGAACACCTCAGCATGCCTCTTACTTCAAGGAAAATTATAAGGAAGCAATTAATGCTGCTCTTATGAGTGGCAGTGAAATCCTACAGGCAATATGCATTCTTGCAAAATATGAGGTAAGCAAAGGACCCTTCAATTGATAAAAACTTTTGATTTTTACAATGCCTTGAGGAAGTCATGACCAGGTGTCTATTGTAAAGTTTTCCAGCATGTCATAGAATCTCATAGCACTACAGTACTGAAACAATCACTTCAAGCCATCCAGTCTGTATTGACCTGGTCTCCTGTCTAGTCCCATCTACCTGCAACCGGACCATATTCCTTCCATCCACCAGTTCAACTGGAAGTGGTTACACATGCATAATTGGGGTTTCACTGAAATGAGCACATTCCTAATGCACAGCACAGCAAATTGCTAATATGAGTAAATGTATATTGCAAATAAAATAGATTCTTCATCCTTGATGAACATGATGGTATATCACTTTAAATGGGACCGTGATTTAAAGCTGATTTAACTCCTGGTAAACCAACCATCTCTAGAGTTGACTAAAAGTTCCACAGCAACATTCTGCAAGGAAATCCTGGCTTTTTTTAAAAATAAACTTCAAAATTGGCCATGATCTGAAGGAAACAAATTCCCTGCTTCCTTCCTTGAACTTTTGATATTTGGGTGTTCAAAAGATTCAGAAGAAAGCAATTTTGATTCCACTGAATATGGATTCAATGACAATGCCTTTGAACATTCTGATTCTTATTCTCATTCTGAAATATTAAAGGTCAAATCCACCTTTTCTGTGATATTATGATCTATAGTTTTAAGTTGTTCCTGAAGTGAAGTTCATTCAGCAACTACTTAAAACACTGATAAACCCCAAACTTCTCCCATTTCTACTTTTTGTGATAACTCACTGTCAATGATGAGAGAAGGAACCAATTTACAACAGACAGATAAGGTTAAACTAAAGATAGTTAAATTAGTTCAGGTGTGATTTATGTATCTTATGAAGTAAGTACACAAGAGAAGAAGGAAAAGGAGCAGGGGTAGGCCACCAGGTTCCTCATGGCTGCACGGTTACTTTGTGTGATCATGGTTGATCTATGCTCGGCTCAGAGGAGCCAGAGGAGACAGCAGAGGTACTTAATGAGTACTTTGCTTCAGTATTCACTACAGAAAAGGATCTTGGCGATTGTAGGGATGACTTGCAGTGGACCGAAAAGCTTGAGCATATAGACATTAAGAAAGAGGATATGCTGGAGCTTTTGGAAAGTATCAAGTTGAATAGGTCTCCGGGACCGGACAAGATGTACCCCTGGCTACTGTGGGAGGTGAAGGAGAAGATTGCTGAGACTCTGGCAATGATCTTTGCATCATCAATGGGGACAGGAGAGGTTCCAGAGGATTGGAGGGTTGCAGATATTGTTCCCTTATTCAAGAAGGGTAGTAGAGATAGCCCAGAAACAAATGAGTCTTACTTCAGTGGTTGGTAAGGTGATGGAAAAGATCCTGAGAGGCAGGATTTATGAACATTTGGAGAGGCATAATATGATTAGGAATATTCAGCACAGCTTTGTCAAAGGCAGATCGTGCCTTATGAGCCTGATTGAATTTTTTGAGGATATGACGAAACACGTTGATGAAGTCAGAGCAGTAGATGTAGTGTATATGGATTTCAGCAAGGCATTTGATAAGGTACCCCATGCAAGGCTTATTGAAAAATTAAGGATGCATGGGATCCAAGGGGACCTTGCTTTGTGAATTCAGAATTGGCTTGCCCACAGAAGGCAAAGAGTAGTTGTAGACGGGTCATATTCAGCATGGTGGTTGGTGACCAGTGGTGTGCCTCAGGGATCTGTTCTGGAACCCCTTCTCTTCATGATTTTTATAAATGACCTAGCTGAGGGAGTGGAGGGATGGGTTAGTAAATTTGCTGATGACACAAAGGTTGGGGGTGTTGTGGATAGTGTGGAGGACTGTCAGAAGTCACAGTGGGACATCGATTGAATGCAAAACTGGGCTAAGAATTTGCAGATGGAGTTCAACCCAGATAAGTGTGAGGTGGTTCATTTTGGTAGGTCAAATATGATGGCAGAATATAGTATTAATGGTAAGACTCTTGGCAATGTGGAGGATCAGAGGGATCGTGGGGTTCGAGTCCATAGGACTCTCAAAGCTGCTGCGCAGGTTGACTCTGTGGTTAAGAAGGTATATGGTGCATTGGCTTTCATCAACCGTGGGATTGAGTTTATGAGCCGAGAGGTAATGTTGCAGCTGTATATGACCCTGGTTAGACCCCTCTTGGAGTACTGTGCTCGGTTCTGGTTACCTCACTACAGGAAGGATGTGGAAACTATAGAAAGGGTGCAGAGGAGATTTACAAGGGTGTTGCCTGGATTGGGGAGCATGCTTTTCTCCTTGGAGTGGTGGAGGATGAGAGGTGAACTGATCGAGGTGTATAAGATAATGAGAAGCATTGATCGTGTGGAGAGTCAGAGGCTTTTTCACAGGGCTGAAATGGCTAACACGAGAGGGGACAGTTTAAAGGTACTTGGAAGTAGGTACAGAGGATTTGTCAGGGGTAAGAGAGTGATGAGTGAATGGAATGGGCAGCCGGCAACGGTGGTGGAGGTGGATACGATAGCATCTTTTAAGAGTATCCTGGATAGGTACATGGAGCTTAGAAAAATAGAGGGTTATGGGTAATGCTTGGTAATTTCTAAAGTAAGTACATGTTCAGCACAGCATTGTGGGTTAAAGGGCCTGTATTGTGCTGTAGGTTTTCTATGTTTCCAAATAGCAATAAATAGCGAGCATAAAATCACAAAATAAAAGAGTCCTTAAATGAGTATAGTAATCCCCTTTTGTTCAAGAGCCTAATGGTTGAGTGGTAGTAGCTGTTCTTGAATGTGGTGGTGAGAGTCCTGAGGCACCCGTACTTTCTACCTGATGGCAGCAGTGAGAAAAGAGCATGGCTAGTGTGGTGAGGATCTTTGATGTTGGATGCTGCATTTCTAGGGCAATAGTTCAGGTAGAAGTGCACAGTAGTTAAGAGTGTTTTACCCATGCTGTACTGGCCTGAATCCAATACATTTTGTAGGACTTTCTGCTCAAAGGCATTGGTGTTCCCATACCCGGCTGTAATGCAGATAGTCAGCACACATCTATAGAAGCTTGCCAAGGTTTTTGCTGACATGCCGAACCTCTACAGACTCCTGAGGAAGTACAGGTGCTGACTTTGCTGCTTGTTTGAAAATTTCCTACCAGTGAAAGCATCTCAATATCTTTCCAGTCAAGACTCCTTGTATGCTTGAATAAGTTTTTGTTAAGGGTGGTACAGTAGGGTAGCAGTTAGCTTCGTGCCTGCAAGGAGTTTGTACATTGGCCACCTGACCACATGGGTTTCCTCCAGGTGTTCCAGTTTCCTCCCACATTCCAGATTTGTATGCTTTGGAATTAATGGCTGTGCTATGTTGGCACTGGATTCACGGAAGTGATTAACATTCAGTCAGCTTTAAAGATTACATGTATACAAAGGACAGTTATGTTTTAAAATTGTGTAAGGTCTTTAGACTATATACATCATATTAGTGCACAATATTCTATCCTGCTTTGTAGTAGAATAAAATATTAACAGTTTCTTGTAATATTATGCATTATGTTTTCTGTAAGAGCATTATATTACAAAATGAATATTCTAAAAACTTGAAAAAAAAGCTTTCATTTATTTAATGTACTTAGAAATGGAGCCAGAGATATAATAACCATATAAACATATAACAATTACAGCACAGAAACAGGCCATCTCAGCCCTTCTAGTCCGTGCCGAACTCTTACTCTCACCTAGTCCCACCGACCTGCGCTCGGTCCATAACCCTCCATTCCTTTCCTGTCCATATATCTATCCAATTTAACTTTAAACAACAACATCGAACCTGCCTCAACCACTTCTGCTAGAAGCTCGTTCCACACAGCTACCACTCTCTGAGTAAAGAAGTTCCCCTTCACATTACCCCTAAACTTTTGCCCTTTAACACTCAATTTAGATAGTATTTAGGAAATAATATTTAGGAAAATAGTTACAATCACGGTGTACGAATAAATTTAATTTAGACAGAGAGTTATTACAATCAGAGATTCATTGTTGAGATGGTGCAAACAGGAACTATCAGTGTTTTCTAAAGGGATTTGGAATGGTATATGAGAGAGAATAACTTGCAGAACGATGAGGAACGAGCAGGGAAATGGGACTATGAAGCCAGCATAGACTACTGAGCTCAATGCCTTCTTTCTATACTGCTACAATACTCTGATTTTTAAACTTTGAATACCTCAATGTTCTTTGTGAGTTATATTTCTTCTGCAGGATTGTGCAAGTGTCTTACGCTTATATACATATATAGCTGGGACGCCTAAGACTTTTGCACAGTACTATGTTTGTCAATGTGGAGTGGACAATAAGTTTGTAAATCTGGCAGGAGTAAAGGATGTTGGAAATGGTGAGTGTGGAGTGTCATGGGGAAGGGTGTGGGTCAGGTGCCAGGGGCAGGGGCAGGGGTTGGGGCAGATACAGACACACCCAGCCCTGAGACATCAGGCAAGGACATTTTTGGTCCAAACAATTGGCTTATTTACCATTACTGAATGTCGCTCTGGTTCTTCCCACTCCCTCTCCTCTCCCTTCCTCTTTTCCCAACCATTATTCCCCTCCCCCTGACCTTTTCCCACTCTCACTCCTTTTATCATCACTCATGAAATTTGTTTTTTCTTGGGCAGCAGTACAGTGCAAAACATAAAATGACTACAGTAATGTACAAAAGTCTTAGTCTTAGGCATCGTACCTATATATGAACAGTCTAGGCCCAAAACATCAACTGTTTATTCCTCTGACCTATTCCTCTGCCTGACCTATTGATTTACTAGAATGGATTAACTTATGATTATCACTTTCTGGTCTATGCAGCTTTTTCAAATGGATTCTTCATAGAGCTTAGTTAGGCAGCCTGGAACTACAGACTCCTGGAATTCATAGGAAAATCCCATACTAGATTGGACTAATGGTTGGACCCAGATCTAAGTAACAGCTACGTGACATTGTCAATCAAACCTCCAAAGAGATGAGATACCTTGCAGAACAAATTTCTCCTGAGTTGCTTGTCATATCACCGTGTGACATTAGATGCCACTGATGTTCCGCAGTGTGCAGCAGGATAATGCATTAGTGCCAAGATTGGCTAAACCATGATCCTATTGAAGATTGGCTTAAGGAAGCCAACTTGCCCATTCCTGTTACTATTCCTTATGATTCTATTTTATATCAGAGTATCAGTAGACCAAATGTTCACTCAAACCTGTTTAGCTATTCAGTAACACAGTTGACCTGACTTAGGATTTAGGACATTTTCCTGTCTGTTTCTCATAATCACTGAACCACCTTAAGATCAAAAATCTACCTCATATTTACAAAGACTCAATTTCCACTGATTCATTGGAGCAGAGAATTCTAAAGTGTACCGTTCTTTCAGATAAGAAGTTCCTCCTCAGCTCCCCTTATCCTGAAACTTTGGCTCCAGGTTCTCTAGCCCAAGCAACCAGCACAATCAAAGATCTTTGCATCCTGGACATTCTTGACTCTCTCCTTTCTCATTGGACAGAAGATGCAAATGCCTGACAACGCATACAGCCCCACTCAAGGATAGCTTCAATCCCGCAGTAATCAGACTCCAGAATAGACTTCTCATAGACGAAAGGTGAACTCTCGAAATTTCACCTCTGCAATCTACTTTGACATGTCCCTTGCATTTTACTTGTATGTCTGCACTGCACTTATTCTGTAACACGGTATTCTGCATTCTTTCTTTTTCACTATCTCAGTGCACTGATGTATAGAGTGATCTGTCTAGATGGTATGCAAAAAGATAGCTTTTCATCATATCTTTGTACATGCCAATAATAAATAATTTACAGGGATGAAGTATTATTACAGTTTGTAATCTATAAATGTTATCTTACACTTGTTTTAGCACTTAGCATTATTGGTTTTCACAAATAAAACAGTGGAGGCATTTTATGTTTCAGAAAAGCCGTAGCAACTCATTTATTGAACACCAAATACTGAACACAAATTGTGTTAAAAGTCCTTTACGTAATTACCATGTCACATCTTCTAAGGCCATGCCACACAAACTTTAGTTCAGCCAACCAAGATATGAGAGACCAGGTATGGAGTCAAAAACAGTCCGCCCCCAGTTTGAGGGCACTGTGGAGTGAGGGCAACCGGTTGAGACATCGCACAGGAGGAATCTCCAGCTTCCCCAAACTTAATGTCAGCCAAATGCAGGGCCATGACTGTCAGTAAATGTGGTCTGTTGGGTCAGCAGCTTGATCAGCTGCCATGCTGGCATATTATGTGTATGGCCCTATGAGTATGGTCTCAATGGCCATGAGAGGCAATCGGCCACGGTATTAATTTTCCCCTTGATATGTTGCATTGTGAACTCTGCTATGTAGACCAGTTGGCACTGCTACCGCGTAGACCAAGGGTCTGATTTTTTGGGGATTGCGTGCACAAGTGGTTTACATTCAACAAGTACTGTGAAACGGTAACCTTCTAGGAGAAAACAAAAATGGTGGACAGCCAGGTGGAGACCAAGGAGCTCATGGACAAACGTGCTGTACTTCCTTACGGAGGGTATTGGAGCTGCCGGCAGAATAATGCAAGCAGTTGTCACACACCTCTGACCAGCTGTTTGTGAACAGCACCCGCAGCATAGTCTGAAGTGTCAGTAGTAATGGCTATGAGTCTGCTGGGGAGCAAGTATGCCAGTAGTATCGCGTTGGAAAGAGCTTGCTTGGTATCATCAAATGCCCTGGTCATGTCCGCTGACCAGTCAAGTGATTAAGTGATTAAGGGTATTGTCCTTAAGTGCACTATACAGGGGGAGCATAAGTTCAGCGGCTCACAAAGTGAAGTGGTGATAGACATCCGCCATGCCTACAAACTCTTGTCATTATTTAGTAGTGCAGGGAAGTGGGAAACCCATAATAGTGGTTACTTTGGTGGGATGGATTTTGCACCTTCTGCGGAGATGCAATGGCCAAGAGAGTCAACATTTGACAACCAAATCTGGCATTTAGCGGGGTTAATAATCAACCCGTGTTAGCTTAAGCACTCAAAGTGTGCGGAGATGAGATATGTGTTTGCATTTGGAGGCACTGATGACAAGTATGTCATCTAGGTAAACAAAAAGAAAATCTAAGTCTTTTAATACACAGTCCTTCAGTTTTGAAAAGTCTTTTTCAGCCGAAGTGGCATGCGCAGAAACTCAAAAAAGGCCTAACAGGGTTACCACAGGCATTTTGGGGATGTCCTCTGAGCGCAAAGGCACCTGGTGGTAGCTCCTAACTAGTCTAACTTTGGAAAAAAATTATTTTTCCAGCTAAACGTGCTGAAAAGTCTTGTCATTTGTTTTGCAGCCGCTAGTGTCCTTATTTTGGGCGCCTTGCTGACCAGGCTTGTTGAGGTAGAGAAAGGAGGAGGAATGATGTACTGCTAGCTTGTAGAATGTAGACTGTCAGCCATTTTAGCAAGCTCCCTATAGTCCTTCACGGGTGAATTAGCAATGGCTATGCAAACTTAATCATGCATTTGGTGCATGAAGAGTTCTTTAAAAATAAAACGAGGATGGTCATTTCCCAGAATAGCCAGCATGTGGTCCATAAGCTCTGATGGGTTAGTATCATTGAGGCTGGGAAGGAGAGCAACTGTTTGGCGTGCTTAGACTCCGATAGTCCAAAGGTCTCAAAAAGGTGAGTTTTCAGAAATCGGTACTTTTCATTTTTAGGCAGTTGTTCTAGTAGACTCACCACTCTCACAGCCATGGAGTTTCTAATCAGCCATACCACATAGAAATATTTGGTGTTGTCAGTGAAATCTTTTCGCAGTGCGAATTGGGCGATGGCATTTTGCTCCCAAAACTCCAGCAGTTTCAAAACAACTGCATTGGTAAACATGTTCAATAACTATGGAATCGCCATCATGCATTGGGGTCACCAACATAGGTTTTCACAAATAAAACAGCAAAAGCATTTTATGTTTCAGAAAAGCCGTAGCAACACATTTATTGAACACCAAAAAACTGAACACAAAGCATGCTAAAAGTCCTTTACATAATTATCTCATCATGTCAGATCCATCTCTTAAAGTGAACCCCAACCCAATGTCATCAGTTGTGAATTCTGTACAGATTCCACCAATTATATTACTCTACAGCATAATCTAATCAGATTGGAAAAATTTACAAAAATCTAAAACGGATTTTTAAAAGCAGCATGACTTCTTCTTTCAGGTGCCAGATTCATTAGAAGGAATACAATCAGTTGCATTATCAGGGACTGTTCATCAAGAGAATGTCTCCAAAATGCATTACTAAATTAATAAAGAATATATTATCATATCTTCACTTTATATCATGGATGGTTAAGTTCAAGATATTTGTCCTAGTAATATCAAAATGATCTTTAATTGGTTCCAGTAGATATTTTTAGAATGTAGAAGTTTGAATATCATAACATAGTACACGCCCTTCAGCCCATAATGTTATGCTGACCCTTTACCAACTCTAAGATCAGTCTAACCCTTCATCGTAGAAAGGGTTATACTTACATGAAGATCTATTTGTTTGAAAAAATATTTGTTGTTACTTTTTCCCCCACTGGCATTTTCAAAAGAACTAATAACATGGGAAAAAGTGCTCGCTCTGTGTGGTGCTAATGGCCACTAATAGGCCTGTTTAAGGACATCAAACAAAAAATTAATCAATCGATCAAGGAAAAAGAGGTTCCCATCTCTTTGCATACCAATTAACTTCAGAATTGTTGCAGTGTTGCTTCTACACAGATACCTGTGCAGGTGGATGGTCTTGAAGTAGGTGTTTATTGGTTTATCTTCTAAACAGGCTCTACAATTTATCTGAACTGAATATAAATAAAACTTCATCTTTATTTGAGCTTTCTAAATTAAAGTTGGTATAGGATGAAGAGTAGTCAAAATAATTTTTGATTCCTGTTGAAGGTCTTGGGTTGAAACGTTGACTGTTTATTCCTCTCAATAAATGTTGCTGTTTTCCTTCAGTATTTTGTGAGTTACTCAGGAGAAAAATTGAAAAGGCTCCTTAATTTGAAATTACTTTCTGACAATTATTTTCTCAATCAAATTTGCTCTGTTTTAAATTGGAGGCAATGTAGCAAAAAAATTGCTAGATTGATTCCTGAGATAAAATGGATCTGTATTTTGTAAAAGATTGATCAAATTAGGCTCATGTCACTAGGAGTTTAAAAGAATATTAAATGTATAAGATTCCAAAGGAGATTGATAGGGTGGATGATCAGAGGTTATTTCTTCTGATCAACTCGAGAATTGAAAAATAAAGTTGTGCATCTCAACTGAGATGAGAAGGAATTTCTCCTGGGGTTCTGCATCATTGAAATCTATCAGAGAGGAGTGGTATGGAGAGTTGTTGATTCATTCAGAATTTTAAATTTTTGATCAAAGGAAAAATAAAGGTAATGTCAAGGATGACATCAGACTCACTAAGATTTTATTGAATGGATGGTGAAACCATGAAAAATGCCAAGTTGTGTCCAATTGATTCTATTGGTTTAGTACTGATGTGCTTCACTAAAATAAGACCAAAAGTTGGAATAAAAGTTAAAACTAAATCACCTTAGCATTTTTCAGACCCAGTCATCCTCTACAAGCTAATGAAATATGTTAGTGTATGCACTCTCACAATATAGGAAACAGGATTTATACACAGCAAAATTGCACAAAATATAATGACAATAGAGATCTGAAGGCACTCAGATGAAATGAAAAAGATAGAGTTGACATTTCGGGCCAAGATCCTTTATCAGGATGAAGGATCTTTATGAAGAGCCTCGGCCTGAAATGTCGACTGTTCTCTTTTCCATAGATGCTGCCTGGCCTGCTGAGATCCTTCAACATTTTGTGTGTGTTGCTTGGGTTTCCAGCACCTGCAGATTGTCTCTTGTTGGAGGTCTGAAGGGCAGGCTTTTCCACACGGAGAGTGGTAGTTATATGCACTGCCAGAGAAGGTGGTGGAGACAGAAACAATTACAATGTTTAAAAGCCAATTGGACAGGTACTTAGATTGGAATAGAGAAGAGAGATGCAGGTAACTGGGATTAGTGGAAATAGGCATCATGTTTGGCATGGATGAGTAGACTGAAGAGCATGTTTCTGTGCCGCACAGCTTCATAACTCCACATATTTCATAATAGGTCGTGGAGTGACAGTGATTGCCCAGAAGTCAGCTGACAATTTCAATGTACTCATTTTAAAAGTGTGGGACCTTCTACTCGTCTCTGAGTTCTGAGAAAGGGAAACGGTTTTGTTTAAGGAAGAAGTATCTGGACACTTATAGGGCTGGGCAGCCAATGTGGATGAACAGAAGAGAATCTGTTGTCAAACAGAAGGGAAATTGTGTTTGACAACAGACTCAGATTCAGATTTATTCATCATATGCACATAGAAATGTACAGCGAAACCTGTTGTTTGGGTTAACAACTAATTATACTTAAGAATATACTGGGGGGCAGCCCGCAAGTGTTGTCACACACTCCAGCACTGATATAACATGCCACAAAGCTTGGCAGAACAATACAGAGCTCAACAAAACAGAACACAAGCAACAAAACAACAAGGGCAAAACAAGTCCCTCTCCTCCCTCCCACCCACACATGGACAGTCCTCCAGCTCCAGGACAGGTCTCCTCCAGGCTTCGGCCATTGGGCTTCAACTTCCTAACTTCCTATTGACAAATCTGCTTCTTGAAGTCGTAACTAACAAGATAAAAGAGCATGAGTGAATTGATGATGAATGGTTGTACTTTCGGAATGCCTTTGGTTAGGTGATACTAACATCATTGTTAAATCAATTGAACCACATGATATTAAGTTGTCTTTTGTTTTTTTTTTTGAGGAGTAGTAATAGAGCGATTTAGCATGGATACAACCACTTAGGCCCAATGAGTCCATGCTGACTGTGATGCCTACCCAGCTAGACCCTACTTACTACGTTCGGCACATACCTCTCTAAGCCCTGCCCTCTGTCTACATACCCAAGTGCTTCTTAAAGGAGACTACTATATCTGCCTCAACCACTTCTTCTAGAAGCTCATTCCATATACTCACCACCCACTGCATGGAAAAGTTGTCCCTTTTAAACCTTTCCCCTCCCACCCTACATTTATGCCTCCTAGTTTCGGTTTCTCCCATCCTGCAGAACAGACTGAGTGGTTAGCAAGATAGGGCTGATGGAAAAGAATGATTCAGGGATGGAAAAACAGAATATAAGAATAACATGTGGGGAGTTTGCAGGGGGCTGAAGGACTAAACCACAGCTGTTCATAATGTATATCAATGATTTGAATGATGAGACAGACATGAATAGGTTTTTGTATACCAAGGGAATCAAGGGATATGGGGTCTGTGCTGGAAAGTGGATTTGCAATAAAAGTCAGGTTCAAATTGAGCTTATTGTCATGCCACGGAAGTTAAAGTTTAGCTATATACAATGAAATATATGGTGACATATTCCTACCTTGATAAGGAATTTACTTTGCACTTGAACTTTTTGCATTATCGCTGTAGTTAACAGCTTTATTAGGCATACTAAGAAGAAGAGCCTTCCTTATTTTGTACCAAGATATTTCCAGTCCAACATTCAGAATTTTATTTTTCTCCAGGTTAGTTCCTTAAGGAATTAAGGAATGTGATTGGATGAATGACAACAGACAGAATAAATCCCATTTGTTCAATGATTGAGCATTGTGAACATTGGTGTGGGCTAATCCATGCATTTCTCTCCCTCATTCCAACCTGTTCTCTCCAGTATTTGGCTAAGTTAACATTATAGGAAGGACAGACATTAAAGGGCATAGCAGCTTGACTTGAATGCATTACACGAAGTTAGTGAGCAGCCCTGCTCTGTATATTAATTCTCTAGAATTAATGTTTGATATAGAACTGATGCTGATAGGAAGGTAAAAGTGGAAAGATGTCTCTTCCAACACACAGATCAATCGAGGGTCAAAACGTTCTTGAGATTGCAGCATTAGAAAAGCATTCTCTGCTAATGAAGTGCCCCAGCAGAAATGGCCAAAGAATACCAGACTTGAGCTTGAGTGGCTTCCTCAAGACCAGAGAATAGAAACAATTTACTGTCCTGCAAATCCTCACCATTATTATTACTCTTGACTGGTTGCATCATTGCCAACTTGAACACACAGGGATGCAATAAAGTTCATAAAGCCATAAGATATAGAAGCAGAATTAGGCCATTTGAACCATTGTATCTACCCAGCCACTCAATCATGGCTGATATATTCCCCTCTCATCTCCATTTTCCTGCATCCTCCCCTTACTAACCAAGAAACTGAGCACCAACTCTTTAAATATACTCATTGACTGGTCCTCCACATCTGTCTGTGGCAATGAATTCCACAGATTCACCGCTCCTGGCCATCACCCTGTTGCTTGTCCACCTGCTTTGGCTGCCAGTAAGATAATAGATTAATTTTGATCATCACAATTTTTGTCAAATCTCCCCTATCGTCACAGTCTGAACCATTTCTATAATATCTTCCAGCCCTGCAGATACCTTAGCTCACTGAGTTATGGAATTGTCAGAAGATGACCTTTTGGCCCATAGAGTCTATGCTAGCTCATAGTAAAACAATCTCGTTACTCAATTTCACCCACACTTTGCCCTTTTAATTTTTTTTAATTTAGAGATACAGCACAAGAATAGGCCATTCAGCCCAACAAACCCATACTACCCATTTAAACCCATATATCACCTGCTAACCCATATGACTTTGGAATGTGGAAGGAAACCGGATCACCCAGAGGAAACCTACATATTTATGGGGAGAACGTGCAAAGTCCTTACAGATAGCAGTGGGAACTGAATCTGGGCCACTGTTACTGTTGTAGTTGTGCTAAGCACTGTGATACTGTGCCACCCCTGACGCTCTACCACATCGGTCTTCATGCACATTACCAATATTATTCATTTATCTATCTGCTTCCATTGATGCCAAAGCCCTGAACTCTGGAATCTCTTCTCAATACCCTCCCAATCATCAGACCAATCCCCTTCACCTTCCTATCTTTCTCCCTCTCTCTAACAGACTCCTTAAACCGTACAGTTAGGCTCTGGTTATATGTCTAATATCACCTTACATGGCTTGAGTCCTATAATGCTCATGAGAAGCAATATTATCAATCAAAGGTGCCACATAACTGCAGGCTGTCATTGTCATTGTCGTAGAAGGATCGAGGATTATTTTTTAGAGCCCGTTTTTTTGTTTTAAAGCTTTTATTAAACAGAGGTTTAATATGACATGCAGGCATATATTGAGAGGTTTTAAGCATCGGTCCAGTTTAAATAAAATGCTTCCAAATAATTTGACAGCCGTTCATTCAATACCCTGGGAATTTCTGCAGTTATTATTGTAGCGTAAACAATTACTCAAGCTACCAAGGTTGTTGGCGTCAGTGAAATTAAACAAGGTGCTGATGGATTGTTTCATTTGTTTTGCCGTGGGCTACTGTGGAGACTTCACCACACTTTTGATTTTAAGGAAATTCCAGAAAGAACTCAGAGGTCAAAACTCTCTGAAGCCGCAGAGGAGACTTCCCTTCACACATAAATAATGTGCTTTGGAGAGCAGCCTCTGTGTGCTGTACAGAGCTCTTATGGAAACTGCGACAAAACTTCCAGAACACAAATTGCATTGTTGGCATAGACTTGATTTCTGACTATTCCATAGTGATGAAGTGTGGCCTCACAAGAGCAAAGGAGCACACATTACATTACCTAGCTCGTCGTTCCCAGGAGGTCCTGTAACCTCTCTCCTTATCTCATTGTATCCATATTGCTTTAAGGATTTGTTCCTCTGCCAATCATGTTTCTCCAATTAACTATCAAATAACCACATGCAGTGTGGAAGCAGCCTCTCTACCCTTTGAGACTACCTTAACAGCCCTGCACCCATTTACTAAAAGACTCACTCCTAAGGACCCGGCAACTCCTGGTTTCAGTATTATTTATTTGTTATTTTTGGGTGGTGGGGTGGAGATGCGTCTCTACTAAAGGTGGCGTAAAGTGTTCCTCCCCTCCGCTAGCCTGCAGGTCACCCTTGGGCAAGGTGTAGTATCTGCTTAGTCCCCCGATCAGGGTCAAGTGAAGCCAAGGAAACAAATGCTGGATGGTCATATGAGTAGCCGGTGCATAGCACAAGTCCTGGTCATGCGACCATGGTTACTAGGCAGACAATCTCTGAAGAGTTTTGATTATGTCTGGGGTCACCCATGTTACAAAGACACTGCCCAGAAGAAGGCAATGACAAAACACTGCTGTAGAAAAATTTGTCAAGAATAATTATGGTTATGGAAAAACCATGATTGCCCATTTCATACGACATGGCAACTAAAGATCAAACTATTTTTTACTTCCTTATTATTTTCACAATTTAGCTTCTTATGAATATTGGTTGTTTGTCTTTTGTAACTTTAGTTTGCTATTTATAGTTTTTTATAAATTCTAATGTACTTCTTTATTTTCCTGGAAACGCCTAATGAAAATGAATCTCAAGGTAGTATATGGTGACATATATATACTTTGATAATATGTTTACTTTGTACTTTCTACACCACTCTGATATTATATCCCTAATATTGTCATTAATCCAAATTTTTATCCCATTACCTATCCCACCTGTCTCTCAAACCCTAGCATTTCTAAATTAAAGAGATTAGCTTCATTTGTCACCCGTACATTGAAACATGTTGTGTCATATGCATCAAAATGAAATCTGCAGAGATTGTGCTGGGAAGCCCACAAGTGTTTCCACGCTTCTGGCGCCAACATAGCATGCCCACAACTCACTAACCCTAACCATATGCCTTTGTAATGTGGGAGAAAACCAGAGCACCCAAAGGAAGCCCACATGGTCACAAGGTTTTCGGACAAACACCTTACAGACAGCAGCAGGAATTGAATCCCAATCGGTGCTCGCTAGCGCTGTAGAGCAATGTGCTAACCATTCTACAACTGTGCCATCCCAGGCTTAAAATGAAGCACTTAAATGAACTTGGAAGGCTCCTCCCTCCAAATCCAACAATACTGTGCAACAAACTCTTGTCACAGGTTAATCTTTTCCTCTTTTGCTTGCTTCATCCTCTCCCCAACTGACTTTAACCAAAATCCTTTTGCCTTGGATTGCTTTCCCATACTCTTGAGAAGACATAGATTAAAAATTGTTTTATCTTTTTTTAAATAGAAAAAGTGTCTGACGTGCATTAAAACAAGTATCTGGAAGGGAACAACAAACAATCTACTGGAGTGGCATCTGTGGGAAAGGAATTGTTGATGCTTCAGGTCGAAGCCCTGTTTTCTGGAAGGGAAGTCTTTTATATCCCAATTTCTCTCCATGGATACTATTGTTTCTGATTGGATGTTAATTTTATCCCTCTGTTATGGTTTCATAAGCAGTGTACATTTTATTTCCTATTCATTCCCTCTCAATTCTTCTACAAAATCTATTCCTCTGTTTGCATGTTACCTTACTGAATGGAAATCCAGTCATATTGCATGGCAGTGAACAGGAATCGATAGAAACCATTGAGCTCTATAAACTCCTCTAATGGTTGACACATGCTTTAATTTGGTTTATTATTCATGCATATTGAAGTAACATCAGTCTTAGTTTGTAAACTCACAGTCATAGAACATTACAAAACAGAAGCAGGCCCTTCAGTTCACCTAGTCTATGCCAAACCATTAATATTCCTCGTCCCATTGACCTGCACCCAGACCATAGCCCTCCATACCCCTCCTATCTACCTTTCTATCCAATTTTCTCTTAAATGTTGAAATCAACCCCACATCCACTGCTTGTTTCACACTCTCACACGAGGAGTTCCCCCTCATGTTCCCCTTAAACATACCACCTTTCACCCTTAAACCATGACCTCTAGTTGTAGTCTCACCCAAACTCAGCGGAAAAGCCTGCTTGCATTTACCCTATTGATACCCCTCTTAACTTTGTGTACATTTATCAAATATCCTCATATCTTTTACATTCTACAGAACAAAGTCCTAATCTATTTAACCTTTCTCTATAACTCAGGTCCTCGAATCCTGGCAACATCCTTGTAAATTTTCTCTGCACTCTTTCAAACTTAAGTACATCTTTCCTGTAGACAAGTGACCAAACTGGACAAAATATTCCAAATTAAATTCCAAAAAAAAATAATTCCAAAGCTTCCTTTCTGACCCTATCTACCTGTGACTGCACTTTCAAGGAGCTATCGATCAGTTTTCCTTGATCCCTCTGTTCTACTGCACTCCTCAGTGCCCTACCTCTCACTATTAAGACCTACCCTGGTTGGCCCTCCGAAAGTGCAATACTCACGCTTGCCTACAATAACTTCCATCTAAATTTTTCAGCCCATTTTCCATCTGGTCCAGATCCTGTTGCAGTTTTGAATAGTTTTCCTCTCTGTCCATTACAGCCCCAATCTAGGTGTCATTCGCAAATTTGCCGATCCAGTTTACCGCATTGTTCCATATCATTGATATAGATGGCAGACAACAGTGGGCCCAGCACTAATCCCTGCGACACACCACTACCTACAGGCCTCTAGTCAGACAGGCAACTATCAACTTCCACTCTCTAGCTTCTTCTGCGAAGCCAAAATCTAATCCAATT